>NW_028155834.1:0-115000 GCF_963454915.1 Gymnoscopelus microlampas | reverse complement strand
TTTATGTGTTTTAGAAGTCACATACGTCAGTCAGCCAGACGGATTTCCACTGACACAGCTTGATCTGTGGTGTACAGACGGCGTAAGTATAATTTGTTTGTATATCATATGAATACAATATTTCTGTGCAAGAGCACAGGTTCGTCCGAGCATCTTAACTGAACATGATTAAAAGCTAAGATGACAGGGTTGCCATTTTCCGGCCTGCAAACGGTGCTCTCTGTTTTTATGCACAGGTCAGTCCTAGGACACCACCCCGCAAGTCTGTAGCAGCCACTCCAGCACCTGTTAGGAGTGTCTCTACACCAGTGGTTGTAACTCGTGAGTTGCAAGTACCGCTGATTGCCGAGGTAAGGAGTCACTGCTTTGTGACGAGACTCTGTTATCATATTAGTTTACTTGATCCTATAGTTTACTGAGACACTACACTGTCTCTCTGCATTCTATGAATGTTTTGACCTCGTTTGCTGTAAGTCACTCTGGATAAAGGGCTAATGCCTACATTGTACATTTGTAATTAGGGGGATCTTGACATGTTTAGAGAACCACTGATATACGTACAAGTGTTGGTTGGTTTGTTTGTTACCCTCTCATTCAGAGTTACAGACCTGTTAGGGGTACATTTGGTTCCGTTAGTAAAGTATTGATATTGCTGATGTATTAAAAACACTTCTCGATTATTTTATTCATTGAAAAAGGAATCAAACTTAATCAATATTTAACCTAGTACTTTCATGTTTGCTTTTGTGTATATAAATGTATATATCCTTTTACCCCTTGCTAGCTTCAACCCCTGTGGACTAAGCTACCTGCAGACCGCTGCAGAGTAGTTCCTGGTGAAGTATCACACAACTACATAGAGGATCCCACAGATGTCCCTGGCCAGCACCTGCCCCGTAAGCAGTGGACAACCCTCAACCGCCTGATGACAGGCGTGGGGACGCTTCGGTGAAGCAATGCAACGGTGGGGCCTCTCGGACAGTGCCCACTGTGAATGTGGAGACCCCCTACAGACTGTGGAACACATCATGACCAGCTGCCCGAAAAACCGCCCGCCACATGGCGACCAAGGCCGTATGAACCTGGATGACGAAACGCTGGATTGGCTTGCTGCAACGGAGCTGAGGATCTGATGACATACGCAAGAAGAAGTAGTATCACACACACATACACACTCACTCGATCACTCAAACGCTCGCTCGCTCGTTCGTTCGTTCGTTCGCTCGTTCAATCACTCACTCGGGTACTCACTCACACTCTCTCTCTTTGATTGTTCTATATTGTTTTGGGTAGCTATTTGTTGCTGTCCTAGTAACACTTGTTGTGTGTGACTTTTTTCTTTCCCAACTCAACGGAAACAGGTGGCTGAAGTCCAAGCAGGTTACAGAGATGCCTCGCCAGTCCAAGCGTGGCAAACCAGTGATGGACCAGGCTGCCTGCAGATCAGCGAACCGATGGAAGAGGTCAGCCTGGACTAGACTAACGCAGAGGTCTTTGATTCCAGCTGAGTTGTCAAACAAGAAGGTGTCTGTCTTTGCTCATTTATTAATTTTGAGGAGTAAATGCCAGTGTTTACACAATAAACATTGATTTTGTTTTTCTTTTGTTGAAACAGTTTGCCCTTCTTGTCGGTGATTCACATCTCCGATCCATCGTGGATGGATACAGCAGTTGTCGTTTGCTGTTCATGAGCAACTGCAGCAGGCAAGAGCACAGGTTCGTCCGAGCATCTTAAATGAAAATGATTAAAAGCTAAGATGACAGTGTTGCCATTTTCCGGCCTGCAAACGGTGCTCTCTGTTTTTATGCACAGGTCAGTCCTAGGACACCACCCCGCAAGTCTGTAGCAGCCACTCCAGCACCTGTTAGGAGTGTCTCTACACCAGTGGTTGTAACTCGTGAGTTGCAAGTACCGCTGATTGCCGAGGTAAGGAGTCACTGCTTTGTGACGAGACTCTGTTATCATATTAGTTTACTTGATCCTATAGTTTACTGAGACACTACACTGTCTCCCTGCATTCTATGAATGTTTTGACCTCGTTTGCTGTAAGTCACTCTGGATAAAGGGCTAATGCCTACATTGTACATTTGTAATTAGGGGGATCTTGACATGTTTAGAGAACCACTGATATACGTACAAGTGTTGGTTGGTTTGTTTGTTACCCTCTCATTCAGAGTTACAGACCTGTTAGGGGTACATTTGGTTCCATTAGTAAAGTATTGATATTGCTGATGTATTAAAAACACTTCTCGATTATTTGATTCATTGAAAAAGGAATCAAACTTAATCAATATTTAACCCAGTACTTTCATGTTTGCTTTTGTGTATATAAATGTATATATCCTTTTACCCCTTGCTAGCTTCAACCCCTGTGGACTACGCTACCTGCAGACCGCTGCAGAGTAGTTCCTGGTGAAGTATCACACAACTACATAGAGGATCCCACAGATGTCCCTGGCCAGCACCTGCCCCGTAAGCAGTGGACAACCCTCAACCGCCTGATGACAGGCGTGGGGACGCTTCGGTGAAGCAATGCGACGGTGGGGCCTCTCGGACAGTGCCCACTGTGAATGTGGAGACCCCCTACAGACTGTGGAACACATCATGACCAGCTGCCCGAAACACCGCCCGCCACATGGCGACCAAGGCCGTATGAACCTGGATGACGAAACGCTGGATTGGCTTGCTGAGACGGAGCTGAGGATCTGATGACATACGCAAGAAGAAGAAGTATCACACACACATACACACTCACTCGATCACTCAATCGCTCGCTCGCTCGCTCGCTCGCTCGCTCGCTCGTTCGCTCGTTCGTTCGCTCGTTCAATCACTCACTCGGGTACTCACTCACACTCTCTCTCTTTGATTGTTCTATATTGTTTTGGGTAGCTATTTGTTGCTGTCCTAGTAACACTTGTTGTGTGTGACTTTTTTCTTTCCCAACTCAACGGAAACAGGTGGCTGAAGTCCAAGCAGGTTACAGAGATGCCTCGCCAGTCCAAGCGTGGCAAACCAGTGATGGACCAGGCTGCCTGCAGATCAGCGAACCGATGGAAGAGGTCAGCCTGGACTAGACTAACGCAGAGGTCTTTGATTCCAGCTGAGTTGTCAAACAAGAAGGTGTCTGTCTTTGCTCATTTATTAATTTTGAGGAGTAAATGCCAGTGTTTACACAATAAACATTGATTTTGTTTTTCTTTTGTTGAAACAGTTTGCCCTTCTTGTCGGTGATTCACATCTCCGATCCATCGTGGATGGATACAGCAGTTGTCGTTTGCTGTTCATGAGCAACTGCAGCAGGCAAGAGCACAGGTTCGTCCGAGCATCTTAAATGAAAATGATTAAAAGCTAAGATGACAGGGTTCCCATTTTCCGGCCTGCAAACGGTGCTCTCTGTTTTTATGCACAGGTCAGTCCTAGGACACCACCCCGCAAGTCTGTAGCAGCCACTCCAGCACCTGTTAGGAGTGTCTCTACACCAGTGGTTGTAACTCGTGAGTTGCAAGTACCGCTGATTGCCGAGGTAAGGAGTCACTGCTTTGTGACGAGACTCTGTTATCATATTAGTTTACTTGATCCTATAGTTTACTGAGACACTACACTGTCTCTCTGCATTCTATGAATGTTTTGACCTCGTTTGCTGTAAGTCACTCTGGATAAAGGGCTAATGCCTACATTGTACATTTGTAATTAGGGGGATCTTGACATGTTTAGAGAACCACTGATATACGTACAAGTGTTGGTTGGTTTGTTTGTTACCCTCTCATTCAGAGTTACAGACCTGTTAGGGGTACATTTGGTTCCATTAGTAAAGTATTGATATTGCTGATGTATTAAAAACACTTCTCGATTATTTGATTCATTGAAAAAGGAATCAAACTTAATCAATATTTAACCCAGTACTTTCATGTTTGCTTTTGTGTATATAAATGTATATATCCTTTTACCCCTTGCTAGCTTCAACCCCTGTGGACTACGCTACCTGCAGACCGCTGCAGAGTAGTTCCTGGTGAAGTATCACACAACTACATAGAGGATCCCACAGATGTCGCTGGCCAGCACCTGCCCCGTAAGCAGTGGACAACCCTCAACCGCCTGATGACAGGCGTGGGGACGCTTCGGTGAAGCAATGCGACGGTGGGGCCTCTCGGACAGTGCCCACTGTGAATGTGGAGACCCCCTACAGACTGTGGAACACATCATGACCAGCTGCCCGAAACACCGCCCGCCACATGGCGACCAAGGCCGTATGAACCTGGATGACGAAACGCTGGATTGGCTTGCTGCAACGGAGCTGAGGATCTGATGACATACGCAAGAAGAAGTATCACACACACATACACACTCACTCGATCACTCAATCGCTCGCTCGCTCGCTCGCTCGCTCGCTCGCTCGCTCGTTCGTTCGTTCGCTCGTTCAATCACTCACTCGGGTACTCACTCACACTCTCTCTCTTTGATTGTTCTATATTGTTTTGGGTAGCTATTTGTTGCTGTCCTAGTAACACTTGTTGTGTGTGACTTTTTTCTTTCCCAACTCAACGGAAACAGGTGGCTGAAGTCCAAGCAGGTTACAGAGATGCCTCGCCAGTCCAAGCGTGGCAAACCAGTGATGGACCAGGCTGCCTGCAGATCAGCGAACCGATGGAAGAGGTCAGCCTGGACTAGAATAACGCAGAGGTCTTTGATTCCAGCTGAGTTGTCAAACAAGAAGGTGTCTGTCTTTGCTCATTTATTAATTTTGAGGAGTAAATGCCAGTGTTTACACAATAAACATTGATTTTGTTTTTCTTTTGTTGAAACAGTTTGCCCTTCTTGTCGGTGATTCACATCTCCGATCCATCGTGGATGGATACAGCAGTTGTCGTTTGCTGTTCATGAGCAACTGCAGCAGGCAAGAGCACAGGTTCGTCCGAGCATCTTAAATGAAAATGATTAAAAGCTAAGATGACAGGGTTCCCATTTTCCGGCCTGCAAACGGTGCTCTCTGTTTTTATGCACAGGTCAGTCCTAGGACACCACCCCGCAAGTCTGTAGCAGCCACTCCAGCACCTGTTAGGAGTGTCTCTACACCAGTGGTTGTAACTCGTGAGTTGCAAGTACCGCTGATTGCCGAGGTAAGGAGTCACTGCTTTGTGACGAGACTCTGTTATCATATTAGTTTACTTGATCCTATAGTTTACTGAGACACTACACTGTCTCCCTGCATTCTATGAATGTTTTGACCTCGTTTGCTGTAAGTCACTCTGGATAAAGGGCTAATGCCTACATTGTACATTTGTAATTAGGGGGATCTTGACATGTTTAGAGAACCACTGATATACGTACAAGTGTTGGTTGGTTTGTTTGTTACCCTCTCATTCAGAGTTACAGACCTGTTAGGGGTACATTTGGTTCCATTAGTAAAGTATTGATATTGCTGATGTATTAAAAACACTTCTCGATTATTTGATTCATTGAAAAAGGAATCAAACTTAATCAATATTTAACCCAGTACTTTCATGTTTGCTTTTGTGTATATAAATGTATATATCCTTTTACCCCTTGCTAGCTTCAACCCCTGTGGACTACGCTACCTGCAGACCGCTGCAGAGTAGTTCCTGGTGAAGTATCACACAACTACATAGAGGATCCCACAGATGTCCCTGGCCAGCACCTGCCCCGTAAGCAGTGGACAACCCTCAACCGCCTGATGACAGGCGTGGGGACGCTTCGGTGAAGCAATGCGACGGTGGGGCCTCTCGGACAGTGCCCACTGTGAATGTGGAGACCCCCTACAGACTGTGGAACACATCATGACCAGCTGCCCGAAACACCGCCCGCCACATGGCGACCAAGGCCGTATGAACCTGGATGATGAAACGCTGGATTGGCTTGCTGAGACGGAGCTGAGGATCTGATGACATACGCAAGAAGAAGAAGTATCACACACACATACACACTCACTCGATCACTCAATCGCTCGCTCGCTCGCTCGCTCGCTCGTTCGTTCGCTCGTTCGCTCGTTCGTTCGCTCGTTCAATCACTCACTCACACTCTCTCTCTTTGATTGTTCTATATTGTTTTGGGTAGCTGTTTGTTGCTGTCCTAGTAACACTTGTTGTGTGTGACTTTTTTCTTTCCCAACTCAACGGAAACAGGTGGCTGAAGTCAAAGCAGGTTACAGAGATGCCTCGCCAGTCCAAGCGTGGCAAACCAGTGATGGACCAGGCTGCCTGCAGATCAGCGAACCGATGGAAGAGGTCAGCCTGGACTAGACTAACGCAGAGGTCTTTGATTCCAGCTGAGTTGTCAAACAAGAAGGTGTCTGTCTTTGCTCATTTATTAATTTTGAGGAGTAAATGCCAGTGTTTACACAATAAACATTGATTTTGTTTTTCTTTTGTTGAAACAGTTTGCCCTTCTTGTCGGTGATTCACATCTCCGATCCATCGTGGATGGATACAGCAGTTGTCGTTTGCTGTTCATGAGCAACTGCAGCAGGCAAGAGCACAGGTTCGTCCGAGCATCTTAAATGAAAATGATTAAAAGCTAAGATGACAGGGTTCCCATTTTCCGGCCTGCAAACGGTGCTCTCTGTTTTTATGCACAGGTCAGTCCTAGGACACCACCCCGCAAGTCTGTAGCAGCCACTCCAGCACCTGTTAGGAGTGTCTCTACACCAGTGGTTGTAACTCGTGAGTTGCAAGTACCGCTGATTGCCGAGGTAAGGAGTCACTGCTTTGTGACGAGACTCTGTTATCATATTAGTTTACTTGATCCTATAGTTTACTGAGACACTACACTGTCTCCCTGCATTCTATGAATGTTTTGACCTCGTTTGCTGTAAGTCACTCTGGATAAAGGGCTAATGCCTACATTGTACATTTGTAATTAGGGGGATCTTGACATGTTTAGAGAACCACTGATATACGTACAAGTGTTGGTTGGTTTGTTTGTTACCCTCTCATTCAGAGTTACAGACCTGTTAGGGGTACATTTGGTTCCATTAGTAAAGTATTGATATTGCTGATGTATTAAAAACACTTCTCGATTATTTGATTCATTGAAAAAGGAATCAAACTTAATCAATATTTAACCCAGTACTTTCATGTTTGCTTTTGTGTATATAAATGTATATATCCTTTTACCCCTTGCTAGCTTCAACCCCTGTGGACTACGCTACCTGCAGACCGCTGCAGAGTAGTTCCTGGTGAAGTATCACACAACTACATAGAGGATCCCACAGATGTCCCTGGCCAGCACCTGCCCCGTAAGCAGTGGACAACCCTCAACCGCCTGATGACAGGCGTGGGGACGCTTCGGTGAAGCAATGCGACGGTGGGGCCTCTCGGACAGTGCCCACTGTGAATATGGAGACCCCCTACAGACTGTGGAACACATCATGACCAGCTGCCCGAAACACCGCCCGCCACATGGCGACCAAGGCCGTATGAACCTGGATGACGAAACGCTGGATTGGCTTGCTGAGACGGAGCTGAGGATCTGATGACATACGCAAGAAGAAGAAGTATCACACACACATACACACTCACTCGATCACTCAATCGCTCGCTCGCTCGCTCGCTCGCTCGCTCGCTCGTTCGTTCGCTCGTTCGCTCGTTCGTTCGCTCGTTCAATCACTCACTCACACTCTCTCTCTTTGATTGTTCTATATTGTTTTGGGTAGCTGTTTGTTGCTGTCCTAGTAACACTTGTTGTGTGTGACTTTTTTCTTTCCCAACTCAACGGAAACAGGTGGCTGAAGTCCAAGCAGGTTACAGAGATGCCTCGCCAGTCCAAGCGTGGCAAACCAGTGATGGACCAGGCTGCCTGCAGATCAGCGAACCGATGGAAGAGGTCAGCCTGGACTAGACTAACGCAGAGGTCTTTGATTCCAGCTGAGTTGTCAAACAAGAAGGTGTCTGTCTTTGCTCATTTATTAATTTTGAGGAGTAAATGCCAGTGTTTACACAATAAACATTGATTTTGTTTTTCTTTTGTTGAAACAGTTTGCCCTTCTTGTCGGTGATTCACATCTCCGATCCATCGTGGATGGATACAGCAGTTGTCGTTTGCTGTTCATGAGCAACTGCAGCAGGCAAGAGCACAGGTTCGTCCGAGCATCTTAAATGAAAATGATTAAAAGCTAAGATGACAGGGTTGACATTTTCCGGCCTGCAAACGGTGCTCTCTGTTTTTATGCACAGGTCAGTCCTAGGACACCACCCCGCAAGTCTGTAGCAGCCACTCCAGCACCTGTTAGGAGTGTCTCTACACCAGTGGTTGTAACTCGTGAGTTGCAAGTACCGCTGATTGCCGAGGTAAGGAGTCACTGCTTTGTGACGAGACTCTGTTATCATATTAGTTTACTTGATCCTATAGTTTACTGAGACACTACGCTGTCTCCCTGCATTCTATGAATGTTTTGACCTCGTTTGCTGTAAGTCACTCTGGATAAAGGGCTAATGCCTACATTGTACATTTGTAATTAGGGGGATCTTGACATGTTTAGAGAACCACTGATATACGTACAAGTGTTGGTTGGTTTGTTTGTTACCCTCTCATTCAGAGTTACAGACCTGTTAGGGGTACATTTGGTTCCATTAGTAAAGTATTGATATTGCTGATGTATTAAAAACACTTCTCGATTATTTGATTCATTGAAAAAGGAATCAAACTTAATCAATATTTAACCCAGTACTTTCATGTTTGCTTTTGTGTATATAAATGTATATATCCTTTTACCCCTTGCTAGCTTCAACCCCTGTGGACTACGCTACCTGCAGACCGCTGCAGAGTAGTTCCTGGTGAAGTATCACACAACTACATAGAGGATCCCACAGATGTCCCTGGCCAGCACCTGCCCCGTAAGCAGTGGACAACCCTCAACCGCCTGATGACAGGCGTGGGGACGCTTCGGTGAAGCAATGCGACGGTGGGGCCTCTCGGACAGTGCCCACTGTGAATGTGGAGACCCCCTACAGACTGTGGAACACATCATGACCAGCTGCCCGAAACACCGCCCGCCACATGGCGACCAAGGCCGTATGAACCTGGATGACGAAACGCTGGATTGGCTTGCTGAGACGGAGCTGAAGATCTGATGACATACGCAAGAAGAAGAAGTATCACACACACATACACACTCACTCGATCACTCAATCGCTCGCTCGCTCGCTCGCTCGCTCGCTCGCTCGCTCGCTCGTTCGTTCGCTCGTTCGCTCGTTCGTTCGCTCGTTCAATCACTCACTCACACTCTCTCTCTTTGATTGTTCTATATTGTTTTGGGTAGCTGTTTGTTGCTGTCCTAGTAACACTTGTTGTGTGTGACTTTTTTCTTTCCCAACTCAACGGAAACAGGTGGCTGAAGTCCAAGCAGGTTACAGAGATGCCTCGCCAGTCCAAGCGTGGCAAACCAGTGATGGACCAGGCTGCCTGCAGATCAGCGAACCGATGGAAGAGGTCAGCCTGGACTAGACTAACGCAGAGGTCTTTGATTCCAGCTGAGTTGTCAAACAAGAAGGTGTCTGTCTTTGCTCATTTATTAATTTTGAGGAGTAAATGCCAGTGTTTACACAATAAACATTGATTTTGTTTTTCTTTTGTTGAAACAGTTTGCCCTTCTTGTCGGTGATTCACATCTCCGATCCATCGTGGATGGATACAGCAGTTGTCGTTTGCTGTTCATGAGCAACTGCAGCAGGCAAGAGCACAGGTTCGTCCGAGCATCTTAAATGAAAATGATTAAAAGCTAAGATGACAGGGTTGACATTTTCCGGCCTGCAAACGGTGCTCTCTGTTTTTATGCACAGGTCAGTCCTAGGACACCACCCCGCAAGTCTGTAGCAGCCACTCCAGCACCTGTTAGGAGTGTCTCTACACCAGTGGTTGTAACTCGTGAGTTGCAAGTACCGCTGATTGCCGAGGTAAGGAGTCACTGCTTTGTGACGAGACTCTGTTATCATATTAGTTTACTTGATCCTATAGTTTACTGAGACACTACGCTGTCTCCCTGCATTCTATGAATGTTTTGACCTCGTTTGCTGTAAGTCACTCTGGATAAAGGGCTAATGCCTACATTGTACATTTGTAATTAGGGGGATCTTGACATGTTTAGAGAACCACTGATATACGTACAAGTGTTGGTTGGTTTGTTTGTTACCCTCTCATTCAGAGTTACAGACCTGTTAGGGGTACATTTGGTTCCATTAGTAAAGTATTGATATTGCTGATGTATTAAAAACACTTCTCGATTATTTGATTCATTGAAAAAGGAATCAAACTTAATCAATATTTAACCCAGTACTTTCATGTTTGCTTTTGTGTATATAAATGTATATATCCTTTTACCCCTTGCTAGCTTCAACCCCTGTGGACTACGCTACCTGCAGACCGCTGCAGAGTAGTTCCTGGTGAAGTATCACACAACTACATAGAGGATCCCACAGATGTCCCTGGCCAGCACCTGCCCCGTAAGCAGTGGACAACCCTCAACCGCCTGATGACAGGCGTGGGGACGCTTCGGTGAAGCAATGCGACGGTGGGGCCTCTCGGACAGTGCCCACTGTGAATGTGGAGACCCCCTACAGACTGTGGAACACATCATGACCAGCTGCCCGAAACACCGCCCGCCACATGGCGACCAAGGCCGTATGAACCTGGATGACGAAACGCTGGATTGGCTTGCTGAGACGGAGCTGAGGATCTGATGACATACGCAAGAAGAAGAAGTATCACACACACATACACACTCACTCGATCACTCAATCGCTCGCTCGCTCGCTCGTTCGTTCGTTCGTTCGTTCGCTCGTTCGCTCGTTCGTTCGCTCGTTCAATCACTCACTCACACTCTCTCTCTTTGATTGTTCTATATTGTTTTGGGTAGCTGTTTGTTGCTGTCCTAGTAACACTTGTTGTGTGTGACTTTTTTCTTTCCCAACTCAACGGAAACAGGTGGCTGAAGTCCAAGCAGGTTACAGAGATGCCTCGCCAGTCCAAGCGTGGCAAACCAGTGATGGACCAGGCTGCCTGCAGATCAGCGAACCGATGGAAGAGGTCAGCCTGGACTAGACTAACGCAGAGGTCTTTGATTCCAGCTGAGTTGTCAAACAAGAAGGTGTCTGTCTTTGCTCATTTATTAATTTTGAGGAGTAAATGCCAGTGTTTACACAATAAACATTGATTTTGTTTTTCTTTTGTTGAAACAGTTTGCCCTTCTTGTCGGTGATTCACATCTCCGATCCATCGTGGATGGATACAGCAGTTGTCGTTTGCTGTTCATGAGCAACTGCAGCAGGCAAGAGCACAGGTTCGTCCGAGCATCTTAAATGAAAATGATTAAAAGCTAAGATGACAGGGTTCCCATTTTCCGGCCTGCAAACGGTGCTCTCTGTTTTTATGCACAGGTCAGTCCTAGGACACCACCCCGCAAGTCTGTAGCAGCCACTCCAGCACCTGTTAGGAGTGTCTCTACACCAGTGGTTGTAACTCGTGAGTTGCAAGTACCGCTGATTGCCGAGGTAAGGAGTCACTGCTTTGTGACGAGACTCTGTTATCATATTAGTTTACTTGATCCTATAGTTTACTGAGACACTACACTGTCTCTCTGCATTCTATGAATGTTTTGACCTCGTTTGCTGTAAGTCACTCTGGATAAAGGGCTAATGCCTACATTGTACATTTGTAATTAGGGGGATCTTGACATGTTTAGAGAACCACTGATATACGTACAAGTGTTGGTTGGTTTGTTTGTTACCCTCTCATTCAGAGTTACAGACCTGTTAGGGGTACATTTGGTTCCATTAGTAAAGTATTGATATTGCTGATGTATTAAAAACACTTCTCGATTATTTGATTCATTGAAAAAGGAATCAAACTTAATCAATATTTAACCCAGTACTTTCATGTTTGCTTTTGTGTATATAAATGTATATATCCTTTTACCCCTTGCTAGCTTCAACCCCTGTGGACTACGCTACCTGCAGACCGCTGCAGAGTAGTTCCTGGTGAAGTATCACACAACTACATAGAGGATCCCACAGATGTCCCTGGCCAGCACCTGCCCCGTAAGCAGTGGACAACCCTCAACCGCCTGATGACAGGCGTGGGGACGCTTCGGTGAAGCAATGCGACGGTGGGGCCTCTCGGACAGTGCCCACTGTGAATGTGGAGACCCCCTACAGACTGTGGAACACATCATGACCAGCTGCCCGAAACACCGCCCGCCACATGGCGACCAAGGCCGTATGAACCTGGATGACGAAACGCTGGATTGGCTTGCTGAGACGGAGCTGAGGATCTGATGACATACGCAAGAATAAGAAGTATCACACACACATACACACTCACTCGATCACTCAATCGCTCGCTCGCTCGCTCGCTCGCTCGTTCGTTCGCTCGTTCGTTCGCTCGTTCGTTCGCTCGTTCAATCACTCACTCACACTCTCTCTCTTTGATTGTTCTATATTGTTTTGGGTAGCTGTTTGTTGCTGTCCTAGTAACACTTGTTGTGTGTGACTTTTTTCTTTCCCAACTCAACGGAAACAGGTGGCTGAAGTCCAAGCAGGTTACAGAGATGCCTCGCCAGTCCAAGCGTGGCAAACCAGTGATGGACCAGGCTGCCTGCAGATCAGCGAACCGATGGAAGAGGTCAGCCTGGACTAGACTAACGCAGAGGTCTTTGATTCCAGCTGAGTTGTCAAACAAGAAGGTGTCTGTCTTTGCTCATTTATTAATTTTGAGGAGTAAATGCCAGTGTTTACACAATAAACATTGATTTTGTTTTTCTTTTGTTGAAACAGTTTGCCCTTCTTGTCGGTGATTCACATCTCCGATCCATCGTGGATGGATACAGCAGTTGTCGTTTGCTGTTCATGAGCAACTGCAGCAGGCAAGAGCACAGGTTCGTCCGAGCATCTTAAATGAAAATGATTAAAAGCTAAGATGACAGGGTTCCCATTTTCCGGCCTGCAAACGGTGCTCTCTGTTTTTATGCACAGGTCAGTCCTAGGACACCACCCCGTAAGTCTGTAGCAGCCACTCCAGCACCTGTTAGGAGTGTCTCTACACCAGTGGTTGTAACTCGTGAGTTGCAAGTACCGCTGATTGCCGAGGTAAGGAGTCACTGCTTTGTGACGAGACTCTGTTATCAAATTAGTTTACTTGATCCTATAGTTTACTGAGACACTACACTGTCTCCCTGCATTCTATGAATGTTTTGACCTCGTTTGCTGTAAGTCACTCTGGATAAAGGGCTAATGCCTACATTGTACATTTGTAATTAGGGGGATCTTGACATGTTTAGAGAACCACTGATATACGTACAAGTGTTGGTTGGTTTGTTTGTTACCCTCTCATTCAGAGTTACAGACCTGTTAGGGGTACATTTGGTTCCATTAGTAAAGTATTGATATTGCTGATGTATTAAAAACACTTCTCGATTATTTGATTCATTGAAAAAGGAATCAAACTTAATCAATATTTAACCCAGTACTTTCATGTTTGCTTTTGTGTATATAAATGTATATATCCTTTTACCCCTTGCTAGCTTCAACCCCTGTGGACTACGCTACCTGCAGACCGCTGCAGAGTAGTTCCTGGTGAAGTATCACACAACTACATAGAGGATCCCACAGATGTCCCTGGCCAGCACCTGCCCCGTAAGCAGTGGACAACCCTCAACCGCCTGATGACAGGCGTGGGGACGCTTCGGTGAAGCAATGCGACGGTGGGGCCTCTCGGACAGTGCCCACTGTGAATGTGGAGACCCCCTACAGACTGTGGAACACATCATGACCAGCTGCCCGAAACACCGCCCGCCACATGGCGACCAAGGCCGTATGAACCTGGATGACGAAACGCTGGATTGGCTTGCTGAGACGGAGCTGAGGATCTGATGACATACGCAAGAAGAAGAAGTATCACACACACATACACACTCACTCGATCACTCAATCGCTCGCTCGTTCGTTCGCTCGTTCGTTCGCTCGTTCGTTCGCTCGTTCAATCACTCACTCACACTCTCTCTCTTTGATTGTTCTATATTGTTTTGGGTAGCTGTTTGTTGCTGTCCTAGTAACACTTGTTGTGTGTGACTTTTTTCTTTCCCAACTCAACGGAAACAGGTGGCTGAAGTCCAAGCAGGTTACAGAGATGCCTCGCCAGTCCAAGCGTGGCAAACCAGTGATGGACCAGGCTGCCTGCAGATCAGCGAACCGATGGAAGAGGTCAGCCTGGACTAGACTAACGCAGAGGTCTTTGATTCCAGCTGAGTTGTCAAACAAGAAGGTGTCTGTCTTTGCTCATTTATTAATTTTGAGGAGTAAATGCCAGTGTTTACACAATAAACATTGATTTTGTTTTTCTTTTGTTGAAACAGTTTGCCCTTCTTGTCGGTGATTCACATCTCCGATCCATCGTGGATGGATACAGCAGTTGTCGTTTGCTGTTCATGAGCAACTGCAGCAGGCAAGAGCACAGGTTCGTCCGAGCATCTTAAATGAAAATGATTAAAAGCTAAGATGACAGGGTTCCCATTTTCCGGCCTGCAAACGGTGCTCTCTGTTTTTATGCACAGGTCAGTCCTAGGACACCACCCCGCAAGTCTGTAGCAGCCACTCCAGCACCTGTTAGGAGTGTCTCTACACCAGTGGTTGTAACTCGTGAGTTGCAAGTACCGCTGATTGCCGAGGTAAGGAGTCACTGCTTTGTGACGAGACTCTGTTATCATATTAGTTTACTTGATCCTATAGTTTACTGAGACACTACACTGTCTCCCTGCATTCTATGAATGTTTTGACCTCGTTTGCTGTAAGTCACTCTGGATAAAGGGCTAATGCCTACATTGTACATTTGTAATTAGGGGGATCTTGACATGTTTAGAGAACCACTGATATACGTACAAGTGTTGGTTGGTTTGTTTGTTACCCTCTCATTCAGAGTTACAGACCTGTTAGGGGTACATTTGGTTCCATTAGTAAAGTATTGATATTGCTGATGTATTAAAAACACTTCTCGATTATTTGATTCATTGAAAAAGGAATCAAACTTAATCAATATTTAACCCAGTACTTTCATGTTTGCTTTTGTGTATATAAATGTATATATCCTTTTACCCCTTGCTAGCTTCAACCCCTGTGGACTACGCTACCTGCAGACCGCTGCAGAGTAGTTCCTGGTGAAGTATCACACAACTACATAGAGGATCCCACAGATGTCCCTGGCCAGCACCTGCCCCGTAAGCAGTGGACAACCCTCAACCGCCTGATGACAGGCGTGGGGACGCTTCGGTGAAGCAATGCGACGGTGGGGCCTCTCGGACAGTGCCCACTGTGAATGTGGAGACCCCCTACAGACTGTGGAACACATCATGACCAGCTGCCCGAAACACCGCCCGCCACATGGCGACCAAGGCCGTATGAACCTGGATGACGAAACGCTGGATTGGCTTGCTGAGACGGAGCTGAGGATCTGATGACATACGCAAGAAGAAGAAGTATCACACACACATACACACTCACTCGATCACTCAATCGCTCGCTCGCTCGCTCGCTCGTTCGTTCGCTCGTTCGTTCGCTCGTTCGTTCGCTCGTTCAATCACTCACTCACACTCTCTCTCTTTGATTGTTCTATATTGTTTTGGGTAGCTGTTTGTTGCTGTCCTAGTAACACTTGTTGTGTGTGACTTTTTTCTTTCCCAACTCAACGGAAACAGGTGGCTGAAGTCCAAGCAGGTTACAGAGATGCCTCGCCAGTCCAAGCGTGGCAAACCAGTGATGGACCAGGCTGCCTGCAGATCAGCGAACCGATGGAAGAGGTCAGCCTGGACTAGACTAACGCAGAGGTCTTTGATTCCAGCTGAGTTGTCAAACAAGAAGGTGTCTGTCTTTGCTCATTTATTAATTTTGAGGAGTAAATGCCAGTGTTTACACAATAAACATTGATTTTGTTTTTCTTTTGTTGAAACAGTTTGCCCTTCTTGTCGGTGATTCACATCTCCGATCCATCGTGGATGGATACAGCAGTTGTCGTTTGCTGTTCATGAGCAACTGCAGCAGGCAAGAGCACAGGTTCGTCCGAGCATCTTAAATGAAAATGATTAAAAGCTAAGATGACAGGGTTCCCATTTTCCGGCCTGCAAACGGTGCTCTCTGTTTTTATGCACAGGTCAGTCCTAGGACACCACCCCGCAAGTCTGTAGCAGCCACTCCAGCACCTGTTAGGAGTGTCTCTACACCAGTGGTTGTAACTCGTGAGTTGCAAGTACCGCTGATTGCCGAGGTAAGGAGTCACTGCTTTGTGACGAGACTCTGTTATCATATTAGTTTACTTGATCCTATAGTTTACTGAGACACTACACTGTCTCCCTGCATTCTATGAATGTTTTGACCTCGTTTGCTGTAAGTCACTCTGGATAAAGGGCTAATGCCTACATTGTACATTTGTAATTAGGGGGATCTTGACATGTTTAGAGAACCACTGATATACGTACAAGTGTTGGTTGGTTTGTTTGTTACCCTCTCATTCAGAGTTACAGACCTGTTAGGGGTACATTTGGTTCCATTAGTAAAGTATTGATATTGCTGATGTATTAAAAACACTTCTCGATTATTTGATTCATTGAAAAAGGAATCAAACTTAATCAATATTTAACCCAGTACTTTCATGTTTGCTTTTGTGTATATAAATGTATATATCCTTTTACCCCTTGCTAGCTTCAACCCCTGTGGACTACGCTACCTGCAGACCGCTGCAGAGTAGTTCCTGGTGAAGTATCACACAACTACATAGAGGATCCCACAGATGTCCCTGGCCAGCACCTGCCCCGTAAGCAGTGGACAACCCTCAACCGCCTGATGACAGGCGTGGGGACGCTTCGGTGAAGCAATGCGACGGTGGGGCCTCTCGGACAGTGCCCACTGTGAATGTGGAGACCCCCTACAGACTGTGGAACACATCATGACCAGCTGCCCGAAACACCGCCCGCCACATGGCGACCAAGGCCGTATGAACCTGGATGACGAAACGCTGGATTGGCTTGCTGAGACGGAGCTGAGGATCTGATGACATACGCAAGAAGAAGAAGTATCACACACACATACACACTCACTCGATCACTCAATCGCTCGCTCGCTCGCTCGCTCGCTCGTTCGTTCGCTCGTTCGTTCGCTCGTTCGTTCGCTCGTTCAATCACTCACTCACACTCTCTCTCTTTGATTGTTCTATATTGTTTTGGGTAGCTGTTTGTTGCTGTCCTAGTAACACTTGTTGTGTGTGACTTTTTTCTTTCCCAACTCAACGGAAACAGGTGGCTGAAGTCCAAGCAGGTTACAGAGATGCCTCGCCAGTCCAAGCGTGGCAAACCAGTGATGGACCAGGCTGCCTGCAGATCAGCGAACCGATGGAAGAGGTCAGCCTGGACTAGACTAACGCAGAGGTCTTTGATTCCAGCTGAGTTGTCAAACAAGAAGGTGTCTGTCTTTGCTCATTTATTAATTTTGAGGAGTAAATGCCAGTGTTTACACAATAAACATTGATTTTGTTTTTCTTTTGTTGAAACAGTTTGCCCTTCTTGTCGGTGATTCACATCTCCGATCCATCGTGGATGGATACAGCAGTTGTCGTTTGCTGTTCATGAGCAACTGCAGCAGGCAAGAGCACAGGTTCGTCCGAGCATCTTAAATGAAAATGATTAAAAGCTAAGATGACAGGGTTCCCATTTTCCGGCCTGCAAACGGTGCTCTCTGTTTTTATGCACAGGTCAGTCCTAGGACACCACCCCGCAAGTCTGTAGCAGCCACTCCAGCACCTGTTAGGAGTGTCTCTACACCAGTGGTTGTAACTCGTGAGTTGCAAGTACCGCTGATTGCCGAGGTAAGGAGTCACTGCTTTGTGACGAGACTCTGTTATCATATTAGTTTACTTGATCCTATAGTTTACTGAGACACTACACTGTCTCCCTGCATTCTATGAATGTTTTGACCTCGTTTGCTGTAAGTCACTCTGGATAAAGGGCTAATGCCTACATTGTACATTTGTAATTAGGGGGATCTTGACATGTTTAGAGAACCACTGATATACGTACAAGTGTTGGTTGGTTTGTTTGTTACCCTCTCATTCAGAGTTACAGACCTGTTAGGGGTACATTTGGTTCCATTAGTAAAGTATTGATATTGCTGATGTATTAAAAACACTTCTCGATTATTTGATTCATTGAAAAAGGAATCAAACTTAATCAATATTTAACCCAGTACTTTCATGTTTGCTTTTGTGTATATAAATGTATATATCCTTTTACCCCTTGCTAGCTTCAACCCCTGTGGACTACGCTACCTGCAGACCGCTGCAGAGTAGTTCCTGGTGAAGTATCACACAACTACATAGAGGATCCCACAGATGTCCCTGGCCAGCACCTGCCCCGTAAGCAGTGGACAACCCTCAACCGCCTGATGACAGGCGTGGGGACGCTTCGGTGAAGCAATGCGACGGTGGGGCCTCTCGGACAGTGCCCACTGTGAATGTGGAGACCCCCTACAGACTGTGGAACACATCATGACCAGCTGCCCGAAACACCGCCCGCCACATGGCGACCAAGGCCGTATGAACCTGGATGACGAAACGCTGGATTGGCTTGCTGAGACGGAGCTGAGGATCTGATGACATACGCAAGAAGAAGAAGTATCACACACACATACACACTCACTCGATCACTCAATCGCTCGCTCGCTCGCTCGCTCGCTCGCTCGCTCGCTCGTTCGTTCGCTCGTTCGTTCGCTCGTTCAATCACTCACTCACACTCTCTCTCTTTGATTGTTCTATATTGTTTTGGGTAGCTGTTTGTTGCTGTCCTAGTAACACTTGTTGTGTGTGACTTTTTTCTTTCCCAACTCAACGGAAACAGGTGGCTGAAGTCCAAGCAGGTTACAGAGATGCCTCGCCAGTCCAAGCGTGGCAAACCAGTGATGGACCAGGCTGCCTGCAGATCAGCGAACCGATGGAAGAGGTCAGCCTGGACTAGACTAACGCAGAGGTCTTTGATTCCAGCTGAGTTGTCAAACAAGAAGGTGTCTGTCTTTGCTCATTTATTAATTTTGAGGAGTAAATGCCAGTGTTTACACAATAAACATTGATTTTGTTTTTCTTTTGTTGAAACAGTTTGCCCTTCTTGTCGGTGATTCACATCTCCGATCCATCGTGGATGGATACAGCAGTTGTCGTTTGCTGTTCATGAGCAACTGCAGCAGGCAAGAGCACAGGTTCGTCCGAGCATCTTAAATGAAAATGATTAAAAGCTAAGATGACAGGGTTCCCATTTTCCGGCCTGCAAACGGTGCTCTCTGTTTTTATGCACAGGTCAGTCCTAGGACACCACCCCGCAAGTCTGTAGCAGCCACTCCAGCACCTGTTAGGAGTGTCTCTACACCAGTGGTTGTAACTCGTGAGTTGCAAGTACCGCTGATTGCCGAGGTAAGGAGTCACTGCTTTGTGACGAGACTCTGTTATCATATTAGTTTACTTGATCCTATAGTTTACTGAGACACTACACTGTCTCCCTGCATTCTATGAATGTTTTGACCTCGTTTGCTGTAAGTCACTCTGGATAAAGGGCTAATGCCTACATTGTACATTTGTAATTAGGGGGATCTTGACATGTTTAGAGAACCACTGATATACGTACAAGTGTTGGTTGGTTTGTTTGTTACCCTCTCATTCAGAGTTACAGACCTGTTAGGGGTACATTTGGTTCCATTAGTAAAGTATTGATATTGCTGATGTATTAAAAACACTTCTCGATTATTTGATTCATTGAAAAAGGAATCAAACTTAATCAATATTTAACCCAGTACTTTCATGTTTGCTTTTGTGTATATAAATGTATATATCCTTTTACCCCTTGCTAGCTTCAACCCCTGTGGACTACGCTACCTGCAGACCGCTGCAGAGTAGTTCCTGGTGAAGTATCACACAACTACATAGAGGATCCCACAGATGTCCCTGGCCAGCACCTGCCCCGTAAGCAGTGGACAACCCTCAACCGCCTGATGACAGGCGTGGGGACGCTTCGGTGAAGCAATGCGACGGTGGGGCCTCTCGGACAGTGCCCACTGTGAATGTGGAGACCCCCTACAGACTGTGGAACACATCATGACCAGCTGCCCGAAACACCGCCCGCCACATGGCGACCAAGGCCGTATGAACCTGGATGACGAAACGCTGGATTGGCTTGCTGAGACGGAGCTGAGGATCTGATGACATACGCAAGAAGAAGAAGTATCACACACACATACACACTCACTCGATCACTCAATCGCTCGCTCGCTCGCTCGCTCGTTCGTTCGCTCGTTCGTTCGCTCGTTCGTTCGCTCGTTCAATCACTCACTCACACTCTCTCTCTTTGATTGTTCTATATTGTTTTGGGTAGCTGTTTGTTGCTGTCCTAGTAACACTTGTTGTGTGTGACTTTTTTCTTTCCCAACTCAACGGAAACAGGTGGCTGAAGTCCAAGCAGGTTACAGAGATGCCTCGCCAGTCCAAGCGTGGCAAACCAGTGATGGACCAGGCTGCCTGCAGATCAGCGAACCGATGGAAGAGGTCAGCCTGGACTAGACTAACGCAGAGGTCTTTGATTCCAGCTGAGTTGTCAAACAAGAAGGTGTCTGTCTTTGCTCATTTATTAATTTTGAGGAGTAAATGCCAGTGTTTACACAATAAACATTGATTTTGTTTTTCTTTTGTTGAAACAGTTTGCCCTTCTTGTCGGTGATTCACATCTCCGATCCATCGTGGATGGATACAGCAGTTGTCGTTTGCTGTTCATGAGCAACTGCAGCAGGCAAGAGCACAGGTTCGTCCGAGCATCTTAAATGAAAATGATTAAAAGCTAAGATGACAGGGTTCCCATTTTCCGGCCTGCAAACGGTGCTCTCTGTTTTTATGCACAGGTCAGTCCTAGGACACCACCCCGCAAGTCTGTAGCAGCCACTCCAGCACCTGTTAGGAGTGTCTCTACACCAGTGGTTGTAACTCGTGAGTTGCAAGTACCGCTGATTGCCGAGGTAAGGAGTCACTGCTTTGTGACGAGACTCTGTTATCATATTAGTTTACTTGATCCTATAGTTTACTGAGACACTACACTGTCTCCCTGCATTCTATGAATGTTTTGACCTCGTTTGCTGTAAGTCACTCTGGATAAAGGGCTAATGCCTACATTGTACATTTGTAATTAGGGGGATCTTGACATGTTTAGAGAACCACTGATATACGTACAAGTGTTGGTTGGTTTGTTTGTTACCCTCTCATTCAGAGTTACAGACCTGTTAGGGGTACATTTGGTTCCATTAGTAAAGTATTGATATTGCTGATGTATTAAAAACACTTCTCGATTATTTGATTCATTGAAAAAGGAATCAAACTTAATCAATATTTAACCCAGTACTTTCATGTTTGCTTTTGTGTATATAAATGTATATATCCTTTTACCCCTTGCTAGCTTCAACCCCTGTGGACTACGCTACCTGCAGACCGCTGCAGAGTAGTTCCTGGTGAAGTATCACACAACTACATAGAGGATCCCACAGATGTCCCTGGCCAGCACCTGCCCCGTAAGCAGTGGACAACCCTCAACCGCCTGATGACAGGCGTGGGGACGCTTCGGTGAAGCAATGCGACGGTGGGGCCTCTCGGACAGTGCCCACTGTGAATGTGGAGACCCCCTACAGACTGTGGAACACATCATGACCAGCTGCCCGAAACACCGCCCGCCACATGGCGACCAAGGCCGTATGAACCTGGATGACGAAACGCTGGATTGGCTTGCTGAGACGGAGCTGAGGATCTGATGACATACGCAAGAAGAAGAAGTATCACACACACATACACACTCACTCGATCACTCAATCGCTCGCTCGCTCGCTCGCTCGCTCGCTCGCTCGCTCGCTCGTTCGTTCGCTCGTTCGTTCGCTCGTTCGTTCGCTCGTTCAATCACTCACTCACACTCTCTCTCTTTGATTGTTCTATATTGTTTTGGGTAGCTGTTTGTTGCTGTCCTAGTAACACTTGTTGTGTGTGACTTTTTTCTTTCCCAACTCAACGGAAACAGGTGGCTGAAGTCCAAGCAGGTTACAGAGATGCCTCGCCAGTCCAAGCGTGGCAAACCAGTGATGGACCAGGCTGCCTGCAGATCAGCGAACCGATGGAAGAGGTCAGCCTGGACTAGACTAACGCAGAGGTCTTTGATTCCAGCTGAGTTGTCAAACAAGAAGGTGTCTGTCTTTGCTCATTTATTAATTTTGAGGAGTAAATGCCAGTGTTTACACAATAAACATTGATTTTGTTTTTCTTTTGTTGAAACAGTTTGCCCTTCTTGTCGGTGATTCACATCTCCGATCCATCGTGGATGGATACAGCAGTTGTCGTTTGCTGTTCATGAGCAACTGCAGCAGGCAAGAGCACAGGTTCGTCCGAGCATCTTAAATGAAAATGATTAAAAGCTAAGATGACAGGGTTCCCATTTTCCGGCCTGCAAACGGTGCTCTCTGTTTTTATGCACAGGTCAGTCCTAGGACACCACCCCGCAAGTCTGTAGCAGCCACTCCAGCACCTGTTAGGAGTGTCTCTACACCAGTGGTTGTAACTCGTGAGTTGCAAGTACCGCTGATTGCCGAGGTAAGGAGTCACTGCTTTGTGACGAGACTCTGTTATCATATTAGTTTACTTGATCCTATAGTTTACTGAGACACTACACTGTCTCCCTGCATTCTATGAATGTTTTGACCTCGTTTGCTGTAAGTCACTCTGGATAAAGGGCTAATGCCTACATTGTACATTTGTAATTAGGGGGATCTTGACATGTTTAGAGAACCACTGATATACGTACAAGTGTTGGTTGGTTTGTTTGTTACCCTCTCATTCAGAGTTACAGACCTGTTAGGGGTACATTTGGTTCCATTAGTAAAGTATTGATATTGCTGATGTATTAAAAACACTTCTCGATTATTTGATTCATTGAAAAAGGAATCAAACTTAATCAATATTTAACCCAGTACTTTCATGTTTGCTTTTGTGTATATAAATGTATATATCCTTTTACCCCTTGCTAGCTTCAACCCCTGTGGACTACGCTACCTGCAGACCGCTGCAGAGTAGTTCCTGGTGAAGTATCACACAACTACATAGAGGATCCCACAGATGTCCCTGGCCAGCACCTGCCCCGTAAGCAGTGGACAACCCTCAACCGCCTGATGACAGGCGTGGGGACGCTTCGGTGAAGCAATGCGACGGTGGGGCCTCTCGGACAGTGCCCACTGTGAATGTGGAGACCCCCTACAGACTGTGGAACACATCATGACCAGCTGCCCGAAACACCGCCCGCCACATGGCGACCAAGGCCGTATGAACCTGGATGACGAAACGCTGGATTGGCTTGCTGAGACGGAGCTGAGGATCTGATGACATACGCAAGAAGAAGAAGTATCACACACACATACACACTCACTCGATCACTCAATCGCTCGCTCGCTCGCTCGCTCGCTCGCTCGCTCGCTCGTTCGTTCGCTCGTTCGTTCGCTCGTTCGTTCGCTCGTTCAATCACTCACTCACACTCTCTCTCTTTGATTGTTCTATATTGTTTTGGGTAGCTGTTTGTTGCTGTCCTAGTAACACTTGTTGTGTGTGACTTTTTTCTTTCCCAACTCAACGGAAACAGGTGGCTGAAGTCCAAGCAGGTTACAGAGATGCCTCGCCAGTCCAAGCGTGGCAAACCAGTGATGGACCAGGCTGCCTGCAGATCAGCGAACCGATGGAAGAGGTCAGCCTGGACTAGACTAACGCAGAGGTCTTTGATTCCAGCTGAGTTGTCAAACAAGAAGGTGTCTGTCTTTGCTCATTTATTAATTTTGAGGAGTAAATGCCAGTGTTTACACAATAAACATTGATTTTGTTTTTCTTTTGTTGAAACAGTTTGCCCTTCTTGTCGGTGATTCACATCTCCGATCCATCGTGGATGGATACAGCAGTTGTCGTTTGCTGTTCATGAGCAACTGCAGCAGGCAAGAGCACAGGTTCGTCCGAGCATCTTAAATGAAAATGATTAAAAGCTAAGATGACAGGGTTCCCATTTTCCGGCCTGCAAACGGTGCTCTCTGTTTTTATGCACAGGTCAGTCCTAGGACACCACCCCGCAAGTCTGTAGCAGCCACTCCAGCACCTGTTAGGAGTGTCTCTACACCAGTGGTTGTAACTCGTGAGTTGCAAGTACCGCTGATTGCCGAGGTAAGGAGTCACTGCTTTGTGACGAGACTCTGTTATCAAATTAGTTTACTTGATCCTATAGTTTACTGAGACACTACACTGTCTCCCTGCATTCTATGAATGTTTTGACCTCGTTTGCTGTAAGTCACTCTGGATAAAGGGCTAATGCCTACATTGTACATTTGTAATTAGGGGGATCTTGACATGTTTAGAGAACCACTGATATACGTACAAGTGTTGGTTGGTTTGTTTGTTACCCTCTCATTCAGAGTTACAGACCTGTTAGGGGTACATTTGGTTCCATTAGTAAAGTATTGATATTGCTGATGTATTAAAAACACTTCTCGATTATTTGATTCATTGAAAAAGGAATCAAACTTAATCAATATTTAACCCAGTACTTTCATGTTTGCTTTTGTGTATATAAATGTATATATCCTTTTACCCCTTGCTAGCTTCAACCCCTGTGGACTACGCTACCTGCAGACCGCTGCAGAGTAGTTCCTGGTGAAGTATCACACAACTACATAGAGGATCCCACAGATGTCCCTGGCCAGCACCTGCCCCGTAAGCAGTGGACAACCCTCAACCGCCTGATGACAGGCGTGGGGACGCTTCGGTGAAGCAATGCGACGGTGGGGCCTCTCGGACAGTGCCCACTGTGAATGTGGAGACCCCCTACAGACTGTGGAACACATCATGACCAGCTGCCCGAAACACCGCCCGCCACATGGCGACCAAGGCCGTATGAACCTGGATGACGAAACGCTGGATTGGCTTGCTGAGACGGAGCTGAGGATCTGATGACATACGCAAGAAGAAGAAGTATCACACACACATACACACTCACTCGATCACTCAATCGCTCGCTCGCTCGCTCGCTCGCTCGCTCGTTCGTTCGCTCGTTCGTTCGCTCGTTCGTTCGCTCGTTCAATCACTCACTCACACTCTCTCTCTTTGATTGTTCTATATTGTTTTGGGTAGCTGTTTGTTGCTGTCCTAGTAACACTTGTTGTGTGTGACTTTTTTCTTTCCCAACTCAACGGAAACAGGTGGCTGAAGTCCAAGCAGGTTACAGAGATGCCTCGCCAGTCCAAGCGTGGCAAACCAGTGATGGACCAGGCTGCCTGCAGATCAGCGAACCGATGGAAGAGGTCAGCCTGGACTAGACTAACGCAGAGGTCTTTGATTCCAGCTGAGTTGTCAAACAAGAAGGTGTCTGTCTTTGCTCATTTATTAATTTTGAGGAGTAAATGCCAGTGTTTACACAATAAACATTGATTTTGTTTTTCTTTTGTTGAAACAGTTTGCCCTTCTTGTCGGTGATTCACATCTCCGATCCATCGTGGATGGATACAGCAGTTGTCGTTTGCTGTTCATGAGCAACTGCAGCAGGCAAGAGCACAGGTTCGTCCGAGCATCTTAAATGAAAATGATTAAAAGCTAAGATGACAGGGTTCCCATTTTCCGGCCTGCAAACGGTGCTCTCTGTTTTTATGCACAGGTCAGTCCTAGGACACCACCCCGCAAGTCTGTAGCAGCCACTCCAGCACCTGTTAGGAGTGTCTCTACACCAGTGGTTGTAACTCGTGAGTTGCAAGTACCGCTGATTGCCGAGGTAAGGAGTCACTGCTTTGTGACGAGACTCTGTTATCAAATTAGTTTACTTGATCCTATAGTTTACTGAGACACTACACTGTCTCCCTGCATTCTATGAATGTTTTGACCTCGTTTGCTGTAAGTCACTCTGGATAAAGGGCTAATGCCTACATTGTACATTTGTAATTAGGGGGATCTTGACATGTTTAGAGAACCACTGATATACGTACAAGTGTTGGTTGGTTTGTTTGTTACCCTCTCATTCAGAGTTACAGACCTGTTAGGGGTACATTTGGTTCCATTAGTAAAGTATTGATATTGCTGATGTATTAAAAACACTTCTCGATTATTTGATTCATTGAAAAAGGAATCAAACTTAATCAATATTTAACCCAGTACTTTCATGTTTGCTTTTGTGTATATAAATGTATATATCCTTTTACCCCTTGCTAGCTTCAACCCCTGTGGACTACGCTACCTGCAGACCGCTGCAGAGTAGTTCCTGGTGAAGTATCACACAACTACATAGAGGATCCCACAGATGTCCCTGGCCAGCACCTGCCCCGTAAGCAGTGGACAACCCTCAACCGCCTGATGACAGGCGTGGGGACGCTTCGGTGAAGCAATGCGACGGTGGGGCCTCTCGGACAGTGCCCACTGTGAATGTGGAGACCCCCTACAGACTGTGGAACACATCATGACCAGCTGCCCGAAACACCGCCCGCCACATGGCGACCAAGGCCGTATGAACCTGGATGACGAAACGCTGGATTGGCTTGCTGAGACGGAGCTGAGGATCTGATGACATACGCAAGAAGAAGAAGTATCACACACACATACACACTCACTCGATCACTCAATCGCTCGCTCGCTCGCTCGCTCGCTCGTTCGTTCGCTCGTTCGTTCGCTCGTTCGTTCGCTCGTTCAATCACTCACTCACACTCTCTCTCTTTGATTGTTCTATATTGTTTTGGGTAGCTGTTTGTTGCTGTCCTAGTAACACTTGTTGTGTGTGACTTTTTTCTTTCCCAACTCAACGGAAACAGGTGGCTGAAGTCCAAGCAGGTTACAGAGATGCCTCGCCAGTCCAAGCGTGGCAAACCAGTGATGGACCAGGCTGCCTGCAGATCAGCGAACCGATGGAAGAGGTCAGCCTGGACTAGACTAACGCAGAGGTCTTTGATTCCAGCTGAGTTGTCAAACAAGAAGGTGTCTGTCTTTGCTCATTTATTAATTTTGAGGAGTAAATGCCAGTGTTTACACAATAAACATTGATTTTGTTTTTCTTTTGTTGAAACAGTTTGCCCTTCTTGTCGGTGATTCACATCTCCGATCCATCGTGGATGGATACAGCAGTTGTCGTTTGCTGTTCATGAGCAACTGCAGCAGGCAAGAGCACAGGTTCGTCCGAGCATCTTAAATGAAAATGATTAAAAGCTAAGATGACAGGGTTCCCATTTTCCGGCCTGCAAACGGTGCTCTCTGTTTTTATGCACAGGTCAGTCCTAGGACACCACCCCGCAAGTCTGTAGCAGCCACTCCAGCACCTGTTAGGAATGTCTCTACACCAGTGGTTGTAACTCGTGAGTTGCAAGTACCGCTGATTGCCGAGGTAAGGAGTCACTGCTTTGTGACGAGACTCTGTTATCAAATTAGTTTACTTGATCCTATAGTTTACTGAGACACTACACTGTCTCCCTGCATTCTATGAATGTTTTGACCTCGTTTGCTGTAAGTCACTCTGGATAAAGGGCTAATGCCTACATTGTACATTTGTAATTAGGGGGATCTTGACATGTTTAGAGAACCACTGATATACGTACAAGTGTTGGTTGGTTTGTTTGTTACCCTCTCATTCAGAGTTACAGACCTGTTAGGGGTACATTTGGTTCCATTAGTAAAGTATTGATATTGCTGATGTATTAAAAACACTTCTCGATTATTTGATTCATTGAAAAAGGAATCAAACTTAATCAATATTTAACCCAGTACTTTCATGTTTGCTTTTGTGTATATAAATGTATATATCCTTTTACCCCTTGCTAGCTTCAACCCCTGTGGACTACGCTACCTGCAGACCGCTGCAGAGTAGTTCCTGGTGAAGTATCACACAACTACATAGAGGATCCCACAGATGTCCCTGGCCAGCACCTGCCCCGTAAGCAGTGGACAACCCTCAACCGCCTGATGACAGGCGTGGGGACGCTTCGGTGAAGCAATGCGACGGTGGGGCCTCTCGGACAGTGCCCACTGTGAATGTGGAGACCCCCTACAGACTGTGGAACACATCATGACCAGCTGCCCGAAACACCGCCCGCCACATGGCGACCAAGGCCGTATGAACCTGGATGACGAAACGCTGGATTGGCTTGCTGAGACGGAGCTGAGGATCTGATGACATACGCAAGAAGAAGAAGTATCACACACACATACACACTCACTCGATCACTCAATCGCTCGCTCGCTCGCTCGTTCGTTCGCTCGTTCGTTCGCTCGTTCGTTCGCTCGTTCAATCACTCACTCACACTCTCTCTCTTTGATTGTTCTATATTGTTTTGGGTAGCTGTTTGTTGCTGTCCTAGTAACACTTGTTGTGTGTGACTTTTTTCTTTCCCAACTCAACGGAAACAGGTGGCTGAAGTCCAAGCAGGTTACAGAGATGCCTCGCCAGTCCAAGCGTGGCAAACCAGTGATGGACCAGGCTGCCTGCAGATCAGCGAACCGATGGAAGAGGTCAGCCTGGACTAGACTAACGCAGAGGTCTTTGATTCCAGCTGAGTTGTCAAACAAGAAGGTGTCTGTCTTTGCTCATTTATTAATTTTGAGGAGTAAATGCCAGTGTTTACACAATAAACATTGATTTTGTTTTTCTTTTGTTGAAACAGTTTGCCCTTCTTGTCGGTGATTCACATCTCCGATCCATCGTGGATGGATACAGCAGTTGTCGTTTGCTGTTCATGAGCAACTGCAGCAGGCAAGAGCACAGGTTCGTCCGAGCATCTTAAATGAAAATGATTAAAAGCTAAGATGACAGGGTTCCCATTTTCCGGCCTGCAAACGGTGCTCTCTGTTTTTATGCACAGGTCAGTCCTAGGACACCACCCCGCAAGTCTGTAGCAGCCACTCCAGCACCTGTTAGGAGTGTCTCTACACCAGTGGTTGTAACTCGTGAGTTGCAAGTACCGCTGATTGCCGAGGTAAGGAGTCACTGCTTTGTGACGAGACTCTGTTATCAAATTAGTTTACTTGATCCTATAGTTTACTGAGACACTACACTGTCTCCCTGCATTCTATGAATGTTTTGACCTCGTTTGCTGTAAGTCACTCTGGATAAAGGGCTAATGCCTACATTGTACATTTGTAATTAGGGGGATCTTGACATGTTTAGAGAACCACTGATATACGTACAAGTGTTGGTTGGTTTGTTTGTTACCCTCTCATTCAGAGTTACAGACCTGTTAGGGGTACATTTGGTTCCATTAGTAAAGTATTGATATTGCTGATGTATTAAAAACACTTCTCGATTATTTGATTCATTGAAAAAGGAATCAAACTTAATCAATATTTAACCCAGTACTTTCATGTTTGCTTTTGTGTATATAAATGTATATATCCTTTTACCCCTTGCTAGCTTCAACCCCTGTGGACTACGCTACCTGCAGACCGCTGCAGAGTAGTTCCTGGTGAAGTATCACACAACTACATAGAGGATCCCACAGATGTCCCTGGCCAGCACCTGCCCCGTAAGCAGTGGACAACCCTCAACCGCCTGATGACAGGCGTGGGGACGCTTCGGTGAAGCAATGCGACGGTGGGGCCTCTCGGACAGTGCCCACTGTGAATGTGGAGACCCCCTACAGACTGTGGAACACATCATGACCAGCTGCCCGAAACACCGCCCGCCACATGGCGACCAAGGCCGTATGAACCTGGATGACGAAACGCTGGATTGGCTTGCTGAGACGGAGCTGAGGATCTGATGACATACGCAAGAAGAAGAAGTATCACACACACATACACACTCACTCGATCACTCAATCGCTCGCTCGCTCGCTCGCTCGCTCGCTCGTTCGTTCGCTCGTTCGTTCGCTCGTTCGTTCGCTCGTTCAATCACTCACTCACACTCTCTCTCTTTGATTGTTCTATATTGTTTTGGGTAGCTGTTTGTTGCTGTCCTAGTAACACTTGTTGTGTGTGACTTTTTTCTTTCCCAACTCAACGGAAACAGGTGGCTGAAGTCCAAGCAGGTTACAGAGATGCCTCGCCAGTCCAAGCGTGGCAAACCAGTGATGGACCAGGCTGCCTGCAGATCAGCGAACCGATGGAAGAGGTCAGCCTGGACTAGACTAACGCAGAGGTCTTTGATTCCAGCTGAGTTGTCAAACAAGAAGGTGTCTGTCTTTGCTCATTTATTAATTTTGAGGAGTAAATGCCAGTGTTTACACAATAAACATTGATTTTGTTTTTCTTTTGTTGAAACAGTTTGCCCTTCTTGTCGGTGATTCACATCTCCGATCCATCGTGGATGGATACAGCAGTTGTCGTTTGCTGTTCATGAGCAACTGCAGCAGGCAAGAGCACAGGTTCGTCCGAGCATCTTAAATGAAAATGATTAAAAGCTAAGATGACAGGGTTCCCATTTTCCGGCCTGCAAACGGTGCTCTCTGTTTTTATGCACAGGTCAGTCCTAGGACACCACCCCGCAAGTCTGTAGCAGCCACTCCAGCACCTGTTAGGAGTGTCTCTACACCAGTGGTTGTAACTCGTGAGTTGCAAGTACCGCTGATTGCCGAGGTAAGGAGTCACTGCTTTGTGACGAGACTCTGTTATCATATTAGTTTACTTGATCCTATAGTTTACTGAGACACTACACTGTCTCCCTGCATTCTATGAATGTTTTGACCTCGTTTGCTGTAAGTCACTCTGGATAAAGGGCTAATGCCTACATTGTACATTTGTAATTAGGGGGATCTTGACATGTTTAGAGAACCACTGATATACGTACAAGTGTTGGTTGGTTTGTTTGTTACCCTCTCATTCAGAGTTACAGACCTGTTAGGGGTACATTTGGTTCCATTAGTAAAGTATTGATATTGCTGATGTATTAAAAACACTTCTCGATTATTTGATTCATTGAAAAAGGAATCAAACTTAATCAATATTTAACCCAGTACTTTCATGTTTGCTTTTGTGTATATAAATGTATATATCCTTTTACCCCTTGCTAGCTTCAACCCCTGTGGACTACGCTACCTGCAGACCGCTGCAGAGTAGTTCCTGGTGAAGTATCACACAACTACATAGAGGATCCCACAGATGTCCCTGGCCAGCACCTGCCCCGTAAGCAGTGGACAACCCTCAACCGCCTGATGACAGGCGTGGGGACGCTTCGGTGAAGCAATGCGACGGTGGGGCCTCTCGGACAGTGCCCACTGTGAATGTGGAGACCCCCTACAGACTGTGGAACACATCATGACCAGCTGCCCGAAACACCGCCCGCCACATGGCGACCAAGGCCGTATGAACCTGGATGACGAAACGCTGGATTGGCTTGCTGAGACGGAGCTGAGGATCTGATGACATACGCAAGAAGAAGAAGTATCACACACACATACACACTCACTCGATCACTCAATCGCTCGCTCGCTCGCTCGCTCGTTCGTTCGCTCGTTCGTTCGCTCGTTCGTTCGCTCGTTCAATCACTCACTCACACTCTCTCTCTTTGATTGTTCTATATTGTTTTGGGTAGCTGTTTGTTGCTGTCCTAGTAACACTTGTTGTGTGTGACTTTTTTCTTTCCCAACTCAACGGAAACAGGTGGCTGAAGTCCAAGCAGGTTACAGAGATGCCTCGCCAGTCCAAGCGTGGCAAACCAGTGATGGACCAGGCTGCCTGCAGATCAGCGAACCGATGGAAGAGGTCAGCCTGGACTAGACTAACGCAGAGGTCTTTGATTCCAGCTGAGTTGTCAAACAAGAAGGTGTCTGTCTTTGCTCATTTATTAATTTTGAGGAGTAAATGCCAGTGTTTACACAATAAACATTGATTTTGTTTTTCTTTTGTTGAAACAGTTTGCCCTTCTTGTCGGTGATTCACATCTCCGATCCATCGTGGATGGATACAGCAGTTGTCGTTTGCTGTTCATGAGCAACTGCAGCAGGCAAGAGCACAGGTTCGTCCGAGCATCTTAAATGAAAATGATTAAAAGCTAAGATGACAGGGTTCCCATTTTCCGGCCTGCAAACGGTGCTCTCTGTTTTTATGCACAGGTCAGTCCTAGGACACCACCCCGCAAGTCTGTAGCAGCCACTCCAGCACCTGTTAGGAGTGTCTCTACACCAGTGGTTGTAACTCGTGAGTTGCAAGTACCGCTGATTGCCGAGGTAAGGAGTCACTGCTTTGTGACGAGACTCTGTTATCATATTAGTTTACTTGATCCTATAGTTTACTGAGACACTACACTGTCTCCCTGCATTCTATGAATGTTTTGACCTCGTTTGCTGTAAGTCACTCTGGATAAAGGGCTAATGCCTACATTGTACATTTGTAATTAGGGGGATCTTGACATGTTTAGAGAACCACTGATATACGTACAAGTGTTGGTTGGTTTGTTTGTTACCCTCTCATTCAGAGTTACAGACCTGTTAGGGGTACATTTGGTTCCATTAGTAAAGTATTGATATTGCTGATGTATTAAAAACACTTCTCGATTATTTGATTCATTGAAAAAGGAATCAAACTTAATCAATATTTAACCCAGTACTTTCATGTTTGCTTTTGTGTATATAAATGTATATATCCTTTTACCCCTTGCTAGCTTCAACCCCTGTGGACTACGCTACCTGCAGACCGCTGCAGAGTAGTTCCTGGTGAAGTATCACACAACTACATAGAGGATCCCACAGATGTCCCTGGCCAGCACCTGCCCCGTAAGCAGTGGACAACCCTCAACCGCCTGATGACAGGCGTGGGGACGCTTCGGTGAAGCAATGCGACGGTGGGGCCTCTCGGACAGTGCCCACTGTGAATGTGGAGACCCCCTACAGACTGTGGAACACATCATGACCAGCTGCCCGAAACACCGCCCGCCACATGGCGACCAAGGCCGTATGAACCTGGATGACGAAACGCTGGATTGGCTTGCTGAGACGGAGCTGAGGATCTGATGACATACGCAAGAAGAAGAAGTATCACACACACATACACACTCACTCGATAACTCAATCGCTCGCTCGCTCGCTCGCTCGCTCGCTCGTTCGTTCGCTCGTTCGTTCACTCGTTCGTTCGCTCGTTCAATCACTCACTCACACTCTCTCTCTTTGATTGTTCTATATTGTTTTGGGTAGCTGTTTGTTGCTGTCCTAGTAACACTTGTTGTGTGTGACTTTTTTCTTTCCCAACTCAACGGAAACAGGTGGCTGAAGTCCAAGCAGGTTACAGAGATGCCTCGCCAGTCCAAGCGTGGCAAACCAGTGATGGACCAGGCTGCCTGCAGATCAGCGAACCGATGGAAGAGGTCAGCCTGGACTAGACTAACGCAGAGGTCTTTGATTCCAGCTGAGTTGTCAAACAAGAAGGTGTCTGTCTTTGCTCATTTATTAATTTTGAGGAGTAAATGCCAGTGTTTACACAATAAACATTGATTTTGTTTTTCTTTTGTTGAAACAGTTTGCCCTTCTTGTCGGTGATTCACATCTCCGATCCATCGTGGATGGATACAGCAGTTGTCGTTTGCTGTTCATGAGCAACTGCAGCAGGCAAGAGCACAGGTTCGTCCGAGCATCTTAAATGAAAATGATTAAAAGCTAAGATGACAGGGTTCCCATTTTCCGGCCTGCAAACGGTGCTCTCTGTTTTTATGCACAGGTCAGTCCTAGGACACCACCCCGCAAGTCTGTAGCAGCCACTCCAGCACCTGTTAGGAGTGTCTCTACACCAGTGGTTGTAACTCGTGAGTTGCAAGTACCGCTGATTGCCGAGGTAAGGAGTCACTGCTTTGTGACGAGACTCTGTTATCAAATTAGTTTACTTGATCCTATAGTTTACTGAGACACTACACTGTCTCCCTGCATTCTATGAATGTTTTGACCTCGTTTGCTGTAAGTCACTCTGGATAAAGGGCTAATGCCTACATTGTACATTTGTAATTAGGGGGATCTTGACATGTTTAGAGAACCACTGATATACGTACAAGTGTTGGTTGGTTTGTTTGTTACCCTCTCATTCAGAGTTACAGACCTGTTAGGGGTACATTTGGTTCCATTAGTAAAGTATTGATATTGCTGATGTATTAAAAACACTTCTCGATTATTTGATTCATTGAAAAAGGAATCAAACTTAATCAATATTTAACCCAGTACTTTCATGTTTGCTTTTGTGTATATAAATGTATATATCCTTTTACCCCTTGCTAGCTTCAACCCCTGTGGACTACGCTACCTGCAGACCGCTGCAGAGTAGTTCCTGGTGAAGTATCACACAACTACATAGAGGATCCCACAGATGTCCCTGGCCAGCACCTGCCCCGTAAGCAGTGGACAACCCTCAACCGCCTGATGACAGGCGTGGGGACGCTTCGGTGAAGCAATGCGACGGTGGGGCCTCTCGGACAGTGCCCACTGTGAATGTGGAGACCCCCTACAGACTGTGGAACACATCATGACCAGCTGCCCGAAACACCGCCCGCCACATGGCGACCAAGGCCGTATGAACCTGGATGACGAAACGCTGGATTGGCTTGCTGAGACGGAGCTGAGGATCTGATGACATACGCAAGAAGAAGAAGTATCACACACACATACACACTCACTCGATCACTCAATCGCTCGCTCGCTCGCTCGCTCGCTCGCTCGTTCGTTCGCTCGTTCGTTCGCTCGTTCGTTCGCTCGTTCAATCACTCACTCACACTCTCTCTCTTTGATTGTTCTATATTGTTTTGGGTAGCTGTTTGTTGCTGTCCTAGTAACACTTGTTGTGTGTGACTTTTTTCTTTCCCAACTCAACGGAAACAGGTGGCTGAAGTCCAAGCAGGTTACAGAGATGCCTCGCCAGTCCAAGCGTGGCAAACCAGTGATGGACCAGGCTGCCTGCAGATCAGCGAACCGATGGAAGAGGTCAGCCTGGACTAGACTAACGCAGAGGTCTTTGATTCCAGCTGAGTTGTCAAACAAGAAGGTGTCTGTCTTTGCTCATTTATTAATTTTGAGGAGTAAATGCCAGTGTTTACACAATAAACATTGATTTTGTTTTTCTTTTGTTGAAACAGTTTGCCCTTCTTGTCGGTGATTCACATCTCCGATCCATCGTGGATGGATACAGCAGTTGTCGTTTGCTGTTCATGAGCAACTGCAGCAGGCAAGAGCACAGGTTCGTCCGAGCATCTTAAATGAAAATGATTAAAAGCTAAGATGACAGGGTTCCCATTTTCCGGCCTGCAAACGGTGCTCTCTGTTTTTATGCACAGGTCAGTCCTAGGACACCACCCCGCAAGTCTGTAGCAGCCACTCCAGCACCTGTTAGGAGTGTCTCTACACCAGTGGTTGTAACTCGTGAGTTGCAAGTACCGCTGATTGCCGAGGTAAGGAGTCACTGCTTTGTGACGAGACTCTGTTATCATATTAGTTTACTTGATCCTATAGTTTACTGAGACACTACACTGTCTCCCTGCATTCTATGAATGTTTTGACCTCGTTTGCTGTAAGTCACTCTGGATAAAGGGCTAATGCCTACATTGTACATTTGTAATTAGGGGGATCTTGACATGTTTAGAGAACCACTGATATACGTACAAGTGTTGGTTGGTTTGTTTGTTACCCTCTCATTCAGAGTTACAGACCTGTTAGGGGTACATTTGGTTCCATTAGTAAAGTATTGATATTGCTGATGTATTAAAAACACTTCTCGATTATTTGATTCATTGAAAAAGGAATCAAACTTAATCAATATTTAACCCAGTACTTTCATGTTTGCTTTTGTGTATATAAATGTATATATCCTTTTACCCCTTGCTAGCTTCAACCCCTGTGGACTACGCTACCTGCAGACCGCTGCAGAGTAGTTCCTGGTGAAGTATCACACAACTACATAGAGGATCCCACAGATGTCCCTGGCCAGCACCTGCCCCGTAAGCAGTGGACAACCCTCAACCGCCTGATGACAGGCGTGGGGACGCTTCGGTGAAGCAATGCGACGGTGGGGCCTCTCGGACAGTGCCCACTGTGAATGTGGAGACCCCCTACAGACTGTGGAACACATCATGACCAGCTGCCCGAAACACCGCCCGCCACATGGCGACCAAGGCCGTATGAACCTGGATGACGAAACGCTGGATTGGCTTGCTGAGACGGAGCTGAGGATCTGATGACATACGCAAGAAGAAGAAGTATCACACACACATACACACTCACTCGATCACTCAATCGCTCGCTCGCTCGCTCGCTCGTTCGTTCGCTCGTTCGTTCGCTCGTTCGTTCGCTCGTTCAATCACTCACTCACACTCTCTCTCTTTGATTGTTCTATATTGTTTTGGGTAGCTGTTTGTTGCTGTCCTAGTAACACTTGTTGTGTGTGACTTTTTTCTTTCCCAACTCAACGGAAACAGGTGGCTGAAGTCCAAGCAGGTTACAGAGATGCCTCGCCAGTCCAAGCGTGGCAAACCAGTGATGGACCAGGCTGCCTGCAGATCAGCGAACCGATGGAAGAGGTCAGCCTGGACTAGACTAACGCAGAGGTCTTTGATTCCAGCTGAGTTGTCAAACAAGAAGGTGTCTGTCTTTGCTCATTTATTAATTTTGAGGAGTAAATGCCAGTGTTTACACAATAAACATTGATTTTGTTTTTCTTTTGTTGAAACAGTTTGCCCTTCTTGTCGGTGATTCACATCTCCGATCCATCGTGGATGGATACAGCAGTTGTCGTTTGCTGTTCATGAGCAACTGCAGCAGGCAAGAGCACAGGTTCGTCCGAGCATCTTAAATGAAAATGATTAAAAGCTAAGATGACAGGGTTCCCATTTTCCGGCCTGCAAACGGTGCTCTCTGTTTTTATGCACAGGTCAGTCCTAGGACACCACCCCGCAAGTCTGTAGCAGCCACTCCAGCACCTGTTAGGAGTGTCTCTACACCAGTGGTTGTAACTCGTGAGTTGCAAGTACCGCTGATTGCCGAGGTAAGGAGTCACTGCTTTGTGACGAGACTCTGTTATCATATTAGTTTACTTGATCCTATAGTTTACTGAGACACTACACTGTCTCCCTGCATTCTATGAATGTTTTGACCTCGTTTGCTGTAAGTCACTCTGGATAAAGGGCTAATGCCTACATTGTACATTTGTAATTAGGGGGATCTTGACATGTTTAGAGAACCACTGATATACGTACAAGTGTTGGTTGGTTTGTTTGTTACCCTCTCATTCAGAGTTACAGACCTGTTAGGGGTACATTTGGTTCCATTAGTAAAGTATTGATATTGCTGATGTATTAAAAACACTTCTCGATTATTTGATTCATTGAAAAAGGAATCAAACTTAATCAATATTTAACCCAGTACTTTCATGTTTGCTTTTGTGTATATAAATGTATATATCCTTTTACCCCTTGCTAGCTTCAACCCCTGTGGACTACGCTACCTGCAGACCGCTGCAGAGTAGTTCCTGGTGAAGTATCACACAACTACATAGAGGATCCCACAGATGTCCCTGGCCAGCACCTGCCCCGTAAGCAGTGGACAACCCTCAACCGCCTGATGACAGGCGTGGGGACGCTTCGGTGAAGCAATGCGACGGTGGGGCCTCTCGGACAGTGCCCACTGTGAATGTGGAGACCCCCTACAGACTGTGGAACACATCATGACCAGCTGCCCGAAACACCGCCCGCCACATGGCGACCAAGGCCGTATGAACCTGGATGACGAAACGCTGGATTGGCTTGCTGAGACGGAGCTGAGGATCTGATGACATACGCAAGAAGAAGAAGTATCACACACACATACACACTCACTCGATCACTCAATCGCTCGCTCGCTCGCTCGCTCGCTCGCTCGTTCGTTCGCTCGTTCGTTCGCTCGTTCGTTCGCTCGTTCAATCACTCACTCACACTCTCTCTCTTTGATTGTTCTATATTGTTTTGGGTAGCTGTTTGTTGCTGTCCTAGTAACACTTGTTGTGTGTGACTTTTTTCTTTCCCAACTCAACGGAAACAGGTGGCTGAAGTCCAAGCAGGTTACAGAGATGCCTCGCCAGTCCAAGCTTGGCAAACCAGTGATGGACCAGGCTGCCTGCAGATCAGCGAACCGATGGAAGAGGTCAGCCTGGACTAGACTAACGCAGAGGTCTTTGATTCCAGCTGAGTTGTCAAACAAGAAGGTGTCTGTCTTTGCTCATTTATTAATTTTGAGGAGTAAATGCCAGTGTTTACACAATAAACATTGATTTTGTTTTTCTTTTGTTGAAACAGTTTGCCCTTCTTGTCGGTGATTCACATCTCCGATCCATCGTGGATGGATACAGCAGTTGTCGTTTGCTGTTCATGAGCAACTGCAGCAGGCAAGAGCACAGGTTCGTCCGAGCATCTTAAATGAAAATGATTAAAAGCTAAGATGACAGGGTTCCCATTTTCCGGCCTGCAAACGGTGCTCTCTGTTTTTATGCACAGGTCAGTCCTAGGACACCACCCCGCAAGTCTGTAGCAGCCACTCCAGCACCTGTTAGGAGTGTCTCTACACCAGTGGTTGTAACTCGTGAGTTGCAAGTACCGCTGATTGCCGAGGTAAGGAGTCACTGCTTTGTGACGAGACTCTGTTATCAAATTAGTTTACTTGATCCTATAGTTTACTGAGACACTACACTGTCTCCCTGCATTCTATGAATGTTTTGACCTCGTTTGCTGTAAGTCACTCTGGATAAAGGGCTAATGCCTACATTGTACATTTGTAATTAGGGGGATCTTGACATGTTTAGAGAACCACTGATATACGTACAAGTGTTGGTTGGTTTGTTTATTACCCTCTCATTCAGAGTTACAGACCTGTTAGGGGTACATTTGGTTCCATTAGTAAAGTATTGATATTGCTGATGTATTAAAAACACTTCTCGATTATTTGATTCATTGAAAAAGGAATCAAACTTAATCAATATTTAACCCAGTACTTTCATGTTTGCTTTTGTGTATATAAATGTATATATCCTTTTACCCCTTGCTAGCTTCAACCCCTGTGGACTACGCTACCTGCAGACCGCTGCAGAGTAGTTCCTGGTGAAGTATCACACAACTACATAGAGGATCCCACAGATGTCCCTGGCCAGCACCTGCCCCGTAAGCAGTGGACAACCCTCAACCGCCTGATGACAGGCGTGGGGACGCTTCGGTGAAGCAATGCGACGGTGGGGCCTCTCGGACAGTGCCCACTGTGAATGTGGAGACCCCCTACAGACTGTGGAACACATCATGACCAGCTGCCCGAAACACCGCCCGCCACATGGCGACCAAGGCCGTATGAACCTGGATGACGAAACGCTGGATTGGCTTGCTGAGACGGAGCTGAGGATCTGATGACATACGCAAGAAGAAGAAGTATCACACACACATACACACTCACTCGATCACTCAATCGCTCGCTCGCTCGCTCGCTCGTTCGTTCGCTCGTTCGTTCGCTCGTTCGTTCGCTCGTTCAATCACTCACTCACACTCTCTCTCTTTGATTGTTCTATATTGTTTTGGGTAGCTGTTTGTTGCTGTCCTAGTAACACTTGTTGTGTGTGACTTTTTTCTTTCCCAACTCAACGGAAACAGGTGGCTGAAGTCCAAGCAGGTTACAGAGATGCCTCGCCAGTCCAAGCGTGGCAAACCAGTGATGGACCAGGCTGCCTGCAGATCAGCGAACCGATGGAAGAGGTCAGCCTGGACTAGACTAACGCAGAGGTCTTTGATTCCAGCTGAGTTGTCAAACAAGAAGGTGTCTGTCTTTGCTCATTTATTAATTTTGAGGAGTAAATGCCAGTGTTTACACAATAAACATTGATTTTGTTTTTCTTTTGTTGAAACAGTTTGCCCTTCTTGTCGGTGATTCACATCTCCGATCCATCGTGGATGGATACAGCAGTTGTCGTTTGCTGTTCATGAGCAACTGCAGCAGGCAAGAGCACAGGTTCGTCCGAGCATCTTAAATGAAAATGATTAAAAGCTAAGATGACAGGGTTCCCATTTTCCGGCCTGCAAACGGTGCTCTCTGTTTTTATGCACAGGTCAGTCCTAGGACACCACCCCGCAAGTCTGTAGCAGCCACTCCAGCACCTGTTAGGAGTGTCTCTACACCAGTGGTTGTAACTCGTGAGTTGCAAGTACCGCTGATTGCCGAGGTAAGGAGTCACTGCTTTGTGACGAGACTCTGTTATCAAATTAGTTTACTTGATCCTATAGTTTACTGAGACACTACACTTTCTCCCTGCATTCTATGAATGTTTTGACCTCGTTTGCTGTAAGTCACTCTGGATAAAGGGCTAATGCCTACATTGTACATTTGTAATTAGGGGGATCTTGACATGTTTAGAGAACCACTGATATACGTACAAGTGTTGGTTGGTTTGTTTGTTACCCTCTCATTCAGAGTTACAGACCTGTTAGGGGTACATTTGGTTCCATTAGTAAAGTATTGATATTGCTGATGTATTAAAAACACTTCTCGATTATTTGATTCATTGAAAAAGGAATCAAACTTAATCAATATTTAACCCAGTACTTTCATGTTTGCTTTTGTGTATATAAATGTATATATCCTTTTACCCCTTGCTAGCTTCAACCCCTGTGGACTACGCTACCTGCAGACCGCTGCAGAGTAGTTCCTGGTGAAGTATCACACAACTACATAGAGGATCCCACAGATGTCCCTGGCCAGCACCTGCCCCGTAAGCAGTGGACAACCCTCAACCGCCTGATGACAGGCGTGGGGACGCTTCGGTGAAGCAATGCGACGGTGGGGCCTCTCGGACAGTGCCCACTGTGAATGTGGAGACCCCCTACAGACTGTGGAACACATCATGACCAGCTGCCCGAAACACCGCCCGCCACATGGCGACCAAGGCCGTATGAACCTGGATGACGAAACGCTGGATTGGCTTGCTGAGACGGAGCTGAGGATCTGATGACATACGCAAGAAGAAGAAGTATCACACACACATACACACTCACTCGATCACTCAATCGCTCGCTCGCTCGCTCGCTCGCTCGCTCGTTCGTTCGCTCGTTCGTTCGCTCGTTCGTTCGCTCGTTCAATCACTCACTCACACTCTCTCTCTTTGATTGTTCTATATTGTTTTGGGTAGCTGTTTGTTGCTGTCCTAGTAACACTTGTTGTGTGTGACTTTTTTCTTTCCCAACTCAACGGAAACAGGTGGCTGAAGTCCAAGCAGGTTACAGAGATGCCTCGCCAGTCCAAGCGTGGCAAACCAGTGATGGACCAGGCTGCCTGCAGATCAGCGAACCGATGGAAGAGGTCAGCCTGGACTAGACTAACGCAGAGGTCTTTGATTCCAGCTGAGTTGTCAAACAAGAAGGTGTCTGTCTTTGCTCATTTATTAATTTTGAGGAGTAAATGCCAGTGTTTACACAATAAACATTGATTTTGTTTTTCTTTTGTTGAAACAGTTTGCCCTTCTTGTCGGTGATTCACATCTCCGATCCATCGTGGATGGATACAGCAGTTGTCGTTTGCTGTTCATGAGCAACTGCAGCAGGCAAGAGCACAGGTTCGTCCGAGCATCTTAAATGAAAATGATTAAAAGCTAAGATGACAGGGTTCCCATTTTCCGGCCTGCAAACGGTGCTCTCTGTTTTTATGCACAGGTCAGTCCTAGGACACCACCCCGCAAGTCTGTAGCAGCCACTCCAGCACCTGTTAGGAGTGTCTCTACACCAGTGGTTGTAACTCGTGAGTTGCAAGTACCGCTGATTGCCGAGGTAAGGAGTCACTGCTTTGTGACGAGACTCTGTTATCATATTAGTTTACTTGATCCTATAGTTTACTGAGACACTACACTGTCTCCCTGCATTCTATGAATGTTTTGACCTCGTTTGCTGTAAGTCACTCTGGATAAAGGGCTAATGCCTACATTGTACATTTGTAATTAGGGGGATCTTGACATGTTTAGAGAACCACTGATATACGTACAAGTGTTGGTTGGTTTGTTTGTTACCCTCTCATTCAGAGTTACAGACCTGTTAGGGGTACATTTGGTTCCATTAGTAAAGTATTGATATTGCTGATGTATTAAAAACACTTCTCGATTATTTGATTCATTGAAAAAGGAATCAAACTTAATCAATATTTAACCCAGTACTTTCATGTTTGCTTTTGTGTATATAAATGTATATATCCTTTTACCCCTTGCTAGCTTCAACCCCTGTGGACTACGCTACCTGCAGACCGCTGCAGAGTAGTTCCTGGTGAAGTATCACACAACTACATAGAGGATCCCACAGATGTCCCTGGCCAGCACCTGCCCCGTAAGCAGTGGACAACCCTCAACCGCCTGATGACAGGCGTGGGGACGCTTCGGTGAAGCAATGCGACGGTGGGGCCTCTCGGACAGTGCCCACTGTGAATGTGGAGACCCCCTACAGACTGTGGAACACATCATGACCAGCTGCCCGAAACACCGCCCGCCACATGGCGACCAAGGCCGTATGAACCTGGATGACGAAACGCTGGATTGGCTTGCTGAGACGGAGCTGAGGATCTGATGACATACGCAAGAAGAAGAAGTATCACACACACATACACACTCACTCGATCACTCAATCGCTCGCTCGCTCGCTCGCTCGCTCGCTCGTTCGTTCGCTCGTTCGCTCGTTCGTTCGCTCGTTCAATCACTCACTCACACTCTCTCTCTTTGATTGTTCTATATTGTTTTGGGTAGCTGTTTGTTGCTGTCCTAGTAACACTTGTTGTGTGTGACTTTTTTCTTTCCCAACTCAACGGAAACAGGTGGCTGAAGTCCAAGCAGGTTACAGAGATGCCTCGCCAGTCCAAGCGTGGCAAACCAGTGATGGACCAGGCTGCCTGCAGATCAGCGAACCGATGGAAGAGGTCAGCCTGGACTAGACTAACGCAGAGGTCTTTGATTCCAGCTGAGTTGTCAAACAAGAAGGTGTCTGTCTTTGCTCATTTATTAATTTTGAGGAGTAAATGCCAGTGTTTACACAATAAACATTGATTTTGTTTTTCTTTTGTTGAAACAGTTTGCCCTTCTTGTCGGTGATTCACATCTCCGATCCATCGTGGATGGATACAGCAGTTGTCGTTTGCTGTTCATGAGCAACTGCAGCAGGCAAGAGCACAGGTTCGTCCGAGCATCTTAAATGAAAATGATTAAAAGCTAAGATGACAGGGTTCCCATTTTCCGGCCTGCAAACGGTGCTCTCTGTTTTTATGCACAGGTCAGTCCTAGGACACCACCCCGCAAGTCTGTAGCAGCCACTCCAGCACCTGTTAGGAGTGTCTCTACACCAGTGGTTGTAACTCGTGAGTTGCAAGTACCGCTGATTGCCGAGGTAAGGAGTCACTGCTTTGTGACGAGACTCTGTTATCATATTAGTTTACTTGATCCTATAGTTTACTGAGACACTACACTGTCTCCCTGCATTCTATGAATGTTTTGACCTCGTTTGCTGTAAGTCACTCTGGATAAAGGGCTAATGCCTACATTGTACATTTGTAATTAGGGGGATCTTGACATGTTTAGAGAACCACTGATATACGTACAAGTGTTGGTTGGTTTGTTTGTTACCCTCTCATTCAGAGTTACAGACCTGTTAGGGGTACATTTGGTTCCATTAGTAAAGTATTGATATTGCTGATGTATTAAAAACACTTCTCGATTATTTGATTCATTGAAAAAGGAATCAAACTTAATCAATATTTAACCCAGTACTTTCATGTTTGCTTTTGTGTATATAAATGTATATATCCTTTTACCCCTTGCTAGCTTCAACCCCTGTGGACTACGCTACCTGCAGACCGCTGCAGAGTAGTTCCTGGTGAAGTATCACACAACTACATAGAGGATCCCACAGATGTCCCTGGCCAGCACCTGCCCCGTAAGCAGTGGACAACCCTCAACCGCCTGATGACAGGCGTGGGGACGCTTCGGTGAAGCAATGCGACGGTGGGGCCTCTCGGACAGTGCCCACTGTGAATGTGGAGACCCCCTACAGACTGTGGAACACATCATGACCAGCTGCCCGAAACACCGCCCGCCACATGGCGACCAAGGCCGTATGAACCTGGATGACGAAACGCTGGATTGGCTTGCTGAGACGGAGCTGAGGATCTGATGACATACGCAAGAAGAAGAAGTATCACACACACATACACACTCACTCGATCACTCAATCGCTCGCTCGCTCGCTCGCTCGCTCGCTCGTTCGTTCGCTCGTTCGTTCGCTCGTTCGTTCGCTCGTTCAATCACTCACTCACACTCTCTCTCTTTGATTGTTCTATATTGTTTTGGGTAGCTGTTTGTTGCTGTCCTAGTAACACTTGTTGTGTGTGACTTTTTTCTTTCCCAACTCAACGGAAACAGGTGGCTGAAGTCCAAGCAGGTTACAGAGATGCCTCGCCAGTCCAAGCGTGGCAAACCAGTGATGGACCAGGCTGCCTGCAGATCAGCGAACCGATGGAAGAGGTCAGCCTGGACTAGACTAACGCAGAGGTCTTTGATTCCAGCTGAGTTGTCAAACAAGAAGGTGTCTGTCTTTGCTCATTTATTAATTTTGAGGAGTAAATGCCAGTGTTTACACAATAAACATTGATTTTGTTTTTCTTTTGTTGAAACAGTTTGCCCTTCTTGTCGGTGATTCACATCTCCGATCCATCGTGGATGGATACAGCAGTTGTCGTTTGCTGTTCATGAGCAACTGCAGCAGGCAAGAGCACAGGTTCGTCCGAGCATCTTAAATGAAAATGATTAAAAGCTAAGATGACAGGGTTCCCATTTTCCGGCCTGCAAACGGTGCTCTCTGTTTTTATGCACAGGTCAGTCCTAGGACACCACCCCGCAAGTCTGTAGCAGCCACTCCAGCACCTGTTAGGAGTGTCTCTACACCAGTGGTTGTAACTCGTGAGTTGCAAGTACCGCTGATTGCCGAGGTAAGGAGTCACTGCTTTGTGACGAGACTCTGTTATCATATTAGTTTACTTGATCCTATAGTTTACTGAGACACTACACTGTCTCCCTGCATTCTATGAATGTTTTGACCTCGTTTGCTGTAAGTCACTCTGGATAAAGGGCTAATGCCTACATTGTACATTTGTAATTAGGGGGATCTTGACATGTTTAGAGAACCACTGATATACGTACAAGTGTTGGTTGGTTTGTTTGTTACCCTCTCATTCAGAGTTACAGACCTGTTAGGGGTACATTTGGTTCCATTAGTAAAGTATTGATATTGCTGATGTATTAAAAACACTTCTCGATTATTTGATTCATTGAAAAAGGAATCAAACTTAATCAATATTTAACCCAGTACTTTCATGTTTGCTTTTGTGTATATAAATGTATATATCCTTTTACCCCTTGCTAGCTTCAACCCCTGTGGACTACGCTACCTGCAGACCGCTGCAGAGTAGTTCCTGGTGAAGTATCACACAACTACATAGAGGATCCCACAGATGTCCCTGGCCAGCACCTGCCCCGTAAGCAGTGGACAACCCTCAACCGCCTGATGACAGGCGTGGGGACGCTTCGGTGAAGCAATGCGACGGTGGGGCCTCTCGGACAGTGCCCACTGTGAATGTGGAGACCCCCTACAGACTGTGGAACACATCATGACCAGCTGCCCGAAACACCGCCCGCCACATGGCGACCAAGGCCGTATGAACCTGGATGACGAAACGCTGGATTGGCTTGCTGAGACGGAGCTGAGGATCTGATGACATACGCAAGAAGAAGAAGTATCACACACACATACACACTCACTCGATCACTCAATCGCTCGCTCGCTCGCTCGCTCGCTCGCTCGTTCGTTCGCTCGTTCGTTCACTCGTTCGTTCGCTCGTTCAATCACTCACTCACACTCTCTCTCTTTGATTGTTCTATATTGTTTTGGGTAGCTGTTTGTTGCTGTCCTAGTAACACTTGTTGTGTGTGACTTTTTTCTTTCCCAACTCAACGGAAACAGGTGGCTGAAGTCCAAGCAGGTTACAGAGATGCCTCGCCAGTCCAAGCGTGGCAAACCAGTGATGGACCAGGCTGCCTGCAGATCAGCGAACCGATGGAAGAGGTCAGCCTGGACTAGACTAACGCAGAGGTCTTTGATTCCAGCTGAGTTGTCAAACAAGAAGGTGTCTGTCTTTGCTCATTTATTAATTTTGAGGAGTAAATGCCAGTGTTTACACAATAAACATTGATTTTGTTTTTCTTTTGTTGAAACAGTTTGCCCTTCTTGTCGGTGATTCACATCTCCGATCCATCGTGGATGGATACAGCAGTTGTCGTTTGCTGTTCATGAGCAACTGCAGCAGGCAAGAGCACAGGTTCGTCCGAGCATCTTAAATGAAAATGATTAAAAGCTAAGATGACAGGGTTCCCATTTTCCGGCCTGCAAACGGTGCTCTCTGTTTTTATGCACAGGTCAGTCCTAGGACACCACCCCGCAAGTCTGTAGCAGCCACTCCAGCACCTGTTAGGAGTGTCTCTACACCAGTGGTTGTAACTCGTGAGTTGCAAGTACCGCTGATTGCCGAGGTAAGGAGTCACTGCTTTGTGACGAGACTCTGTTATCAAATTAGTTTACTTGATCCTATAGTTTACTGAGACACTACACTGTCTCCCTGCATTCTATGAATGTTTTGACCTCGTTTGCTGTAAGTCACTCTGGATAAAGGGCTAATGCCTACATTGTACATTTGTAATTAGGGGGATCTTGACATGTTTAGAGAACCACTGATATACGTACAAGTGTTGGTTGGTTTGTTTGTTACCCTCTCATTCAGAGTTACAGACCTGTTAGGGGTACATTTGGTTCCATTAGTAAAGTATTGATATTGCTGATGTATTAAAAACACTTCTCGATTATTTGATTCATTGAAAAAGGAATCAAACTTAATCAATATTTAACCCAGTACTTTCATGTTTGCTTTTGTGTATATAAATGTATATATCCTTTTACCCCTTGCTAGCTTCAACCCCTGTGGACTACGCTACCTGCAGACCGCTGCAGAGTAGTTCCTGGTGAAGTATCACACAACTACATAGAGGATCCCACAGATGTCCCTGGCCAGCACCTGCCCCGTAAGCAGTGGACAACCCTCAACCGCCTGATGACAGGCGTGGGGACGCTTCGGTGAAGCAATGCGACGGTGGGGCCTCTCGGACAGTGCCCACTGTGAATGTGGAGACCCCCTACAGACTGTGGAACACATCATGACCAGCTGCCCGAAACACCGCCCGCCACATGGCGACCAAGGCCGTATGAACCTGGATGACGAAACGCTGGATTGGCTTGCTGAGACGGAGCTGAGGATCTGATGACATACGCAAGAAGAAGAAGTATCACACACACATACACACTCACTCGATCACTCAATCGCTCGCTCGCTCGCTCGCTCGCTCGCTCGCTCGTTCGTTCGCTCGTTCGTTCGCTCGTTCGTTCGCTCGTTCAATCACTCACTCACACTCTCTCTCTTTGATTGTTCTATATTGTTTTGGGTAGCTGTTTGTTGCTGTCCTAGTAACACTTGTTGTGTGTGACTTTTTTCTTTCCCAACTCAACGGAAACAGGTGGCTGAAGTCCAAGCAGGTTACAGAGATGCCTCGCCAGTCCAAGCGTGGCAAACCAGTGATGGACCAGGCTGCCTGCAGATCAGCGAACCGATGGAAGAGGTCAGCCTGGACTAGACTAACGCAGAGGTCTTTGATTCCAGCTGAGTTGTCAAACAAGAAGGTGTCTGTCTTTGCTCATTTATTAATTTTGAGGAGTAAATGCCAGTGTTTACACAATAAACATTGATTTTGTTTTTCTTTTGTTGAAACAGTTTGCCCTTCTTGTCGGTGATTCACATCTCCGATCCATCGTGGATGGATACAGCAGTTGTCGTTTGCTGTTCATGAGCAACTGCAGCAGGCAAGAGCACAGGTTCGTCCGAGCATCTTAAATGAAAATGATTAAAAGCTAAGATGACAGGGTTCCCATTTTCCGGCCTGCAAACGGTGCTCTCTGTTTTTATGCACAGGTCAGTCCTAGGACACCACCCCGCAAGTCTGTAGCAGCCACTCCAGCACCTGTTAGGAGTGTCTCTACACCAGTGGTTGTAACTCGTGAGTTGCAAGTACCGCTGATTGCCGAGGTAAGGAGTCACTGCTTTGTGACGAGACTCTGTTATCATATTAGTTTACTTGATCCTATAGTTTACTGAGACACTACACTGTCTCCCTGCATTCTATGAATGTTTTGACCTCGTTTGCTGTAAGTCACTCTGGATAAAGGGCTAATGCCTACATTGTACATTTGTAATTAGGGGGATCTTGACATGTTTAGAGAACCACTGATATACGTACAAGTGTTGGTTGGTTTGTTTGTTACCCTCTCATTCAGAGTTACAGACCTGTTAGGGGTACATTTGGTTCCATTAGTAAAGTATTGATATTGCTGATGTATTAAAAACACTTCTCGATTATTTGATTCATTGAAAAAGGAATCAAACTTAATCAATATTTAACCCAGTACTTTCATGTTTGCTTTTGTGTATATAAATGTATATATCCTTTTACCCCTTGCTAGCTTCAACCCCTGTGGACTACGCTACCTGCAGACCGCTGCAGAGTAGTTCCTGGTGAAGTATCACACAACTACATAGAGGATCCCACAGATGTCCCTGGCCAGCACCTGCCCCGTAAGCAGTGGACAACCCTCAACCGCCTGATGACAGGCGTGGGGACGCTTCGGTGAAGCAATGCGACGGTGGGGCCTCTCGGACAGTGCCCACTGTGAATGTGGAGACCCCCTACAGACTGTGGAACACATCATGACCAGCTGCCCGAAACACCGCCCGCCACATGGCGACCAAGGCCGTATGAACCTGGATGACGAAACGCTGGATTGGCTTGCTGAGACGGAGCTGAGGATCTGATGACATACGCAAGAAGAAGAAGTATCACACACACATACACACTCACTCGATCACTCAATCGCTCGCTCGCTCGCTCGTTCGTTCGCTCGTTCGTTCGCTCGTTCGTTCGCTCGTTCAATCACTCACTCACACTCTCTCTCTTTGATTGTTCTATATTGTTTTGGGTAGCTGTTTGTTGCTGTCCTAGTAACACTTGTTGTGTGTGACTTTTTTCTTTCCCAACTCAACGGAAACAGGTGGCTGAAGTCCAAGCAGGTTACAGAGATGCCTCGCCAGTCCAAGCGTGGCAAACCAGTGATGGACCAGGCTGCCTGCAGATCAGCGAACCGATGGAAGAGGTCAGCCTGGACTAGACTAACGCAGAGGTCTTTGATTCCAGCTGAGTTGTCAAACAAGAAGGTGTCTGTCTTTGCTCATTTATTAATTTTGAGGAGTAAATGCCAGTGTTTACACAATAAACATTGATTTTGTTTTTCTTTTGTTGAAACAGTTTGCCCTTCTTGTCGGTGATTCACATCTCCGATCCATCGTGGATGGATACAGCAGTTGTCGTTTGCTGTTCATGAGCAACTGCAGCAGGCAAGAGCACAGGTTCGTCCGAGCATCTTAAATGAAAATGATTAAAAGCTAAGATGACAGGGTTCCCATTTTCCGGCCTGCAAACGGTGCTCTCTGTTTTTATGCACAGGTCAGTCCTAGGACACCACCCCGCAAGTCTGTAGCAGCCACTCCAGCACCTGTTAGGAGTGTCTCTACACCAGTGGTTGTAACTCGTGAGTTGCAAGTACCGCTGATTGCCGAGGTAAGGAGTCACTGCTTTGTGACGAGACTCTGTTATCATATTAGTTTACTTGATCCTATAGTTTACTGAGACACTACACTGTCTCCCTGCATTCTATGAATGTTTTGACCTCGTTTGCTGTAAGTCACTCTGGATAAAGGGCTAATGCCTACATTGTACATTTGTAATTAGGGGGATCTTGACATGTTTAGAGAACCACTGATATACGTACAAGTGTTGGTTGGTTTGTTTGTTACCCTCTCATTCAGAGTTACAGACCTGTTAGGGGTACATTTGGTTCCATTAGTAAAGTATTGATATTGCTGATGTATTAAAAACACTTCTCGATTATTTGATTCATTGAAAAAGGAATCAAACTTAATCAATATTTAACCCAGTACTTTCATGTTTGCTTTTGTGTATATAAATGTATATATCCTTTTACCCCTTGCTAGCTTCAACCCCTGTGGACTACGCTACCTGCAGACCGCTGCAGAGTAGTTCCTGGTGAAGTATCACACAACTACATAGAGGATCCCACAGATGTCCCTGGCCAGCACCTGCCCCGTAAGCAGTGGACAACCCTCAACCGCCTGATGACAGGCGTGGGGACGCTTCGGTGAAGCAATGCGACGGTGGGGCCTCTCGGACAGTGCCCACTGTGAATGTGGAGACCCCCTACAGACTGTGGAACACATCATGACCAGCTGCCCGAAACACCGCCCGCCACATGGCGACCAAGGCCGTATGAACCTGGATGACGAAACGCTGGATTGGCTTGCTGAGACGGAGCTGAGGATCTGATGACATACGCAAGAAGAAGAAGTATCACACACACATACACACTCACTCGATCACTCAATCGCTCGCTCGCTCGCTCGCTCGCTCGCTCGTTCGTTCGCTCGTTCGTTCGCTCGTTCGTTCGCTCGTTCAATCACTCACTCACACTCTCTCTCTTTGATTGTTCTATATTGTTTTGGGTAGCTGTTTGTTGCTGTCCTAGTAACACTTGTTGTGTGTGACTTTTTTCTTTCCCAACTCAACGGAAACAGGTGGCTGAAGTCCAAGCAGGTTACAGAGATGCCTCGCCAGTCCAAGCGTGGCAAACCAGTGATGGACCAGGCTGCCTGCAGATCAGCGAACCGATGGAAGAGGTCAGCCTGGACTAGACTAACGCAGAGGTCTTTGATTCCAGCTGAGTTGTCAAACAAGAAGGTGTCTGTCTTTGCTCATTTATTAATTTTGAGGAGTAAATGCCAGTGTTTACACAATAAACATTGATTTTGTTTTTCTTTTGTTGAAACAGTTTGCCCTTCTTGTCGGTGATTCACATCTCCGATCCATCGTGGATGGATACAGCAGTTGTCGTTTGCTGTTCATGAGCAACTGCAGCAGGCAAGAGCACAGGTTCGTCCGAGCATCTTAAATGAAAATGATTAAAAGCTAAGATGACAGGGTTCCCATTTTCCGGCCTGCAAACGGTGCTCTCTGTTTTTATGCACAGGTCAGTCCTAGGACACCACCCCGCAAGTCTGTAGCAGCCACTCCAGCACCTGTTAGGAGTGTCTCTACACCAGTGGTTGTAACTCGTGAGTTGCAAGTACCGCTGATTGCCGAGGTAAGGAGTCACTGCTTTGTGACGAGACTCTGTTATCATATTAGTTTACTTGATCCTATAGTTTACTGAGACACTACACTGTCTCCCTGCATTCTATGAATGTTTTGACCTCGTTTGCTGTAAGTCACTCTGGATAAAGGGCTAATGCCTACATTGTACATTTGTAATTAGGGGGATCTTGACATGTTTAGAGAACCACTGATATACGTACAAGTGTTGGTTGGTTTGTTTGTTACCCTCTCATTCAGAGTTACAGACCTGTTAGGGGTACATTTGGTTCCATTAGTAAAGTATTGATATTGCTGATGTATTAAAAACACTTCTCGATTATTTGATTCATTGAAAAAGGAATCAAACTTAATCAATATTTAACCCAGTACTTTCATGTTTGCTTTTGTGTATATAAATGTATATATCCTTTTACCCCTTGCTAGCTTCAACCCCTGTGGACTACGCTACCTGCAGACCGCTGCAGAGTAGTTCCTGGTGAAGTATCACACAACTACATAGAGGATCCCACAGATGTCCCTGGCCAGCACCTGCCCCGTAAGCAGTGGACAACCCTCAACCGCCTGATGACAGGCGTGGGGACGCTTCGGTGAAGCAATGCGACGGTGGGGCCTCTCGGACAGTGCCCACTGTGAATGTGGAGACCCCCTACAGACTGTGGAACACATCATGACCAGCTGCCCGAAACACCGCCCGCCACATGGCGACCAAGGCCGTATGAACCTGGATGACGAAACGCTGGATTGGCTTGCTGAGACGGAGCTGAGGATCTGATGACATACGCAAGAAGAAGAAGTATCACACACACATACACACTCACTCGATCACTCAATCGCTCGCTCGCTCGCTCGCTCGTTCGTTCGCTCGTTCGTTCGCTCGTTCGTTCGCTCGTTCAATCACTCACTCACACTCTCTCTCTTTGATTGTTCTATATTGTTTTGGGTAGCTGTTTGTTGCTGTCCTAGTAACACTTGTTGTGTGTGACTTTTTTCTTTCCCAACTCAACGGAAACAGGTGGCTGAAGTCCAAGCAGGTTACAGAGATGCCTCGCCAGTCCAAGCGTGGCAAACCAGTGATGGACCAGGCTGCCTGCAGATCAGCGAACCGATGGAAGAGGTCAGCCTGGACTAGACTAACGCAGAGGTCTTTGATTCCAGCTGAGTTGTCAAACAAGAAGGTGTCTGTCTTTGCTCATTTATTAATTTTGAGGAGTAAATGCCAGTGTTTACACAATAAACATTGATTTTGTTTTTCTTTTGTTGAAACAGTTTGCCCTTCTTGTCGGTGATTCACATCTCCGATCCATCGTGGATGGATACAGCAGTTGTCGTTTGCTGTTCATGAGCAACTGCAGCAGGCAAGAGCACAGGTTCGTCCGAGCATCTTAAATGAAAATGATTAAAAGCTAAGATGACAGGGTTCCCATTTTCCGGCCTGCAAACGGTGCTCTCTGTTTTTATGCACAGGTCAGTCCTAGGACACCACCCCGCAAGTCTGTAGCAGCCACTCCAGCACCTGTTAGGAGTGTCTCTACACCAGTGGTTGTAACTCGTGAGTTGCAAGTACCGCTGATTGCCGAGGTAAGGAGTCACTGCTTTGTGACGAGACTCTGTTATCATATTAGTTTACTTGATCCTATAGTTTACTGAGACACTACACTGTCTCCCTGCATTCTATGAATGTTTTGACCTCGTTTGCTGTAAGTCACTCTGGATAAAGGGCTAATGCCTACATTGTACATTTGTAATTAGGGGGATCTTGACATGTTTAGAGAACCACTGATATACGTACAAGTGTTGGTTGGTTTGTTTGTTACCCTCTCATTCAGAGTTACAGACCTGTTAGGGGTACATTTGGTTCCATTAGTAAAGTATTGATATTGCTGATGTATTAAAAACACTTCTCGATTATTTGATTCATTGAAAAAGGAATCAAACTTAATCAATATTTAACCCAGTACTTTCATGTTTGCTTTTGTGTATATAAATGTATATATCCTTTTACCCCTTGCTAGCTTCAACCCCTGTGGACTACGCTACCTGCAGACCGCTGCAGAGTAGTTCCTGGTGAAGTATCACACAACTACATAGAGGATCCCACAGATGTCCCTGGCCAGCACCTGCCCCGTAAGCAGTGGACAACCCTCAACCGCCTGATGACAGGCGTGGGGACGCTTCGGTGAAGCAATGCGACGGTGGGGCCTCTCGGACAGTGCCCACTGTGAATGTGGAGACCCCCTACAGACTGTGGAACACATCATGACCAGCTGCCCGAAACACCGCCCGCCACATGGCGACCAAGGCCGTATGAACCTGGATGACGAAACGCTGGATTGGCTTGCTGAGACGGAGCTGAGGATCTGATGACATACGCAAGAAGAAGAAGTATCACACACACATACACACTCACTCGATCACTCAATCGCTCGCTCGCTCGCTCGCTCGTTCGTTCGCTCGTTCGTTCGCTCGTTCAATCACTCACTCACACTCTCTCTCTTTGATTGTTCTATATTGTTTTGGGTAGCTGTTTGTTGCTGTCCTAGTAACACTTGTTGTGTGTGACTTTTTTCTTTCCCAACTCAACGGAAACAGGTGGCTGAAGTCCAAGCAGGTTACAGAGATGCCTCGCCAGTCCAAGCGTGGCAAACCAGTGATGGACCAGGCTGCCTGCAGATCAGCGAACCGATGGAAGAGGTCAGCCTGGACTAGACTAACGCAGAGGTCTTTGATTCCAGCTGAGTTGTCAAACAAGAAGGTGTCTGTCTTTGCTCATTTATTAATTTTGAGGAGTAAATGCCAGTGTTTACACAATAAACATTGATTTTGTTTTTCTTTTGTTGAAACAGTTTGCCCTTCTTGTCGGTGATTCACATCTCCGATCCATCGTGGATGGATACAGCAGTTGTCGTTTGCTGTTCATGAGCAACTGCAGCAGGCAAGAGCACAGGTTCGTCCGAGCATCTTAAATGAAAATGATTAAAAGCTAAGATGACAGGGTTCCCATTTTCCGGCCTGCAAACGGTGCTCTCTGTTTTTATGCACAGGTCAGTCCTAGGACACCACCCCGCAAGTCTGTAGCAGCCACTCCAGCACCTGTTAGGAGTGTCTCTACACCAGTGGTTGTAACTCGTGAGTTGCAAGTACCGCTGATTGCCGAGGTAAGGAGTCACTGCTTTGTGACGAGACTCTGTTATCATATTAGTTTACTTGATCCTATAGTTTACTGAGACACTACACTGTCTCCCTGCATTCTATGAATGTTTTGACCTCGTTTGCTGTAAGTCACTCTGGATAAAGGGCTAATGCCTACATTGTACATTTGTAATTAGGGGGATCTTGACATGTTTAGAGAACCACTGATATACGTACAAGTGTTGGTTGGTTTGTTTGTTACCCTCTCATTCAGAGTTACAGACCTGTTAGGGGTACATTTGGTTCCATTAGTAAAGTATTGATATTGCTGATGTATTAAAAACACTTCTCGATTATTTGATTCATTGAAAAAGGAATCAAACTTAATCAATATTTAACCCAGTACTTTCATGTTTGCTTTTGTGTATATAAATGTATATATCCTTTTACCCCTTGCTAGCTTCAACCCCTGTGGACTACGCTACCTGCAGACCGCTGCAGAGTAGTTCCTGGTGAAGTATCACACAACTACATAGAGGATCCCACAGATGTCCCTGGCCAGCACCTGCCCCGTAAGCAGTGGACAACCCTCAACCGCCTGATGACAGGCGTGGGGACGCTTCGGTGAAGCAATGCGACGGTGGGGCCTCTCGGACAGTGCCCACTGTGAATGTGGAGACCCCCTACAGACTGTGGAACACATCATGACCAGCTGCCCGAAACACCGCCCGCCACATGGCGACCAAGGCCGTATGAACCTGGATGACGAAACGCTGGATTGGCTTGCTGAGACGGAGCTGAGGATCTGATGACATACGCAAGAAGAAGAAGTATCACACACACATACACACTCACTCGATCACTCAATCGCTCGCTCGCTCGCTCGCTCGCTCGCTCGTTCGTTCGCTCGTTCGTTCGCTCGTTCGTTCGCTCGTTCAATCACTCACTCACACTCTCTCTCTTTGATTGTTCTATATTGTTTTGGGTAGCTGTTTGTTGCTGTCCTAGTAACACTTGTTGTGTGTGACTTTTTTCTTTCCCAACTCAACGGAAACAGGTGGCTGAAGTCCAAGCAGGTTACAGAGATGCCTCGCCAGTCCAAGCGTGGCAAACCAGTGATGGACCAGGCTGCCTGCAGATCAGCGAACCGATGGAAGAGGTCAGCCTGGACTAGACTAACGCAGAGGTCTTTGATTCCAGCTGAGTTGTCAAACAAGAAGGTGTCTGTCTTTGCTCATTTATTAATTTTGAGGAGTAAATGCCAGTGTTTACACAATAAACATTGATTTTGTTTTTCTTTTGTTGAAACAGTTTGCCCTTCTTGTCGGTGATTCACATCTCCGATCCATCGTGGATGGATACAGCAGTTGTCGTTTGCTGTTCATGAGCAACTGCAGCAGGCAAGAGCACAGGTTCGTCCGAGCATCTTAAATGAAAATGATTAAAAGCTAAGATGACAGGGTTCCCATTTTCCGGCCTGCAAACGGTGCTCTCTGTTTTTATGCACAGGTCAGTCCTAGGACACCACCCCGCAAGTCTGTAGCAGCCACTCCAGCACCTGTTAGGAGTGTCTCTACACCAGTGGTTGTAACTCGTGAGTTGCAAGTACCGCTGATTGCCGAGGTAAGGAGTCACTGCTTTGTGACGAGACTCTGTTATCATATTAGTTTACTTGATCCTATAGTTTACTGAGACACTACACTGTCTCCCTGCATTCTATGAATGTTTTGACCTCGTTTGCTGTAAGTCACTCTGGATAAAGGGCTAATGCCTACATTGTACATTTGTAATTAGGGGGATCTTGACATGTTTAGAGAACCACTGATATACGTACAAGTGTTGGTTGGTTTGTTTGTTACCCTCTCATTCAGAGTTACAGACCTGTTAGGGGTACATTTGGTTCCATTAGTAAAGTATTGATATTGCTGATGTATTAAAAACACTTCTCGATTATTTGATTCATTGAAAAAGGAATCAAACTTAATCAATATTTAACCCAGTACTTTCATGTTTGCTTTTGTGTATATAAATGTATATATCCTTTTACCCCTTGCTAGCTTCAACCCCTGTGGACTACGCTACCTGCAGACCGCTGCAGAGTAGTTCCTGGTGAAGTATCACACAACTACATAGAGGATCCCACAGATGTCCCTGGCCAGCACCTGCCCCGTAAGCAGTGGACAACCCTCAACCGCCTGATGACAGGCGTGGGGACGCTTCGGTGAAGCAATGCGACGGTGGGGCCTCTCGGACAGTGCCCACTGTGAATGTGGAGACCCCCTACAGACTGTGGAACACATCATGACCAGCTGCCCGAAACACCGCCCGCCACATGGCGACCAAGGCCGTATGAACCTGGATGACGAAACGCTGGATTGGCTTGCTGAGACGGAGCTGAGGATCTGATGACATACGCAAGAAGAAGAAGTATCACACACACATACACACTCACTCGATCACTCAATCGCTCGCTCGCTCGCTCGCTCGCTCGCTCGTTCGTTCGCTCGTTCGTTCGCTCGTTCGTTCGCTCGTTCAATCACTCACTCACACTCTCTCTCTTTGATTGTTCTATATTGTTTTGGGTAGCTGTTTGTTGCTGTCCTAGTAACACTTGTTGTGTGTGACTTTTTTCTTTCCCAACTCAACGGAAACAGGTGGCTGAAGTCCAAGCAGGTTACAGAGATGCCTCGCCAGTCCAAGCGTGGCAAACCAGTGATGGACCAGGCTGCCTGCAGATCAGCGAACCGATGGAAGAGGTCAGCCTGGACTAGACTAACGCAGAGGTCTTTGATTCCAGCTGAGTTGTCAAACAAGAAGGTGTCTGTCTTTGCTCATTTATTAATTTTGAGGAGTAAATGCCAGTGTTTACACAATAAACATTGATTTTGTTTTTCTTTTGTTGAAACAGTTTGCCCTTCTTGTCGGTGATTCACATCTCCGATCCATCGTGGATGGATACAGCAGTTGTCGTTTGCTGTTCATGAGCAACTGCAGCAGGCAAGAGCACAGGTTCGTCCGAGCATCTTAAATGAAAATGATTAAAAGCTAAGATGACAGGGTTCCCATTTTCCGGCCTGCAAACGGTGCTCTCTGTTTTTATGCACAGGTCAGTCCTAGGACACCACCCCGCAAGTCTGTAGCAGCCACTCCAGCACCTGTTAGGAGTGTCTCTACACCAGTGGTTGTAACTCGTGAGTTGCAAGTACCGCTGATTGCCGAGGTAAGGAGTCACTGCTTTGTGACGAGACTCTGTTATCAAATTAGTTTACTTGATCCTATAGTTTACTGAGACACTACACTGTCTCCCTGCATTCTATGAATGTTTTGACCTCGTTTGCTGTAAGTCACTCTGGATAAAGGGCTAATGCCTACATTGTACATTTGTAATTAGGGGGATCTTGACATGTTTAGAGAACCACTGATATACGTACAAGTGTTGGTTGGTTTGTTTGTTACCCTCTCATTCAGAGTTACAGACCTGTTAGGGGTACATTTGGTTCCATTAGTAAAGTATTGATATTGCTGATGTATTAAAAACACTTCTCGATTATTTGATTCATTGAAAAAGGAATCAAACTTAATCAATATTTAACCCAGTACTTTCATGTTTGCTTTTGTGTATATAAATGTATATATCCTTTTACCCCTTGCTAGCTTCAACCCCTGTGGACTACGCTACCTGCAGACCGCTGCAGAGTAGTTCCTGGTGAAGTATCACACAACTACATAGAGGATCCCACAGATGTCCCTGGCCAGCACCTGCCCCGTAAGCAGTGGACAACCCTCAACCGCCTGATGACAGGCGTGGGGACGCTTCGGTGAAGCAATGCGACGGTGGGGCCTCTCGGACAGTGCCCACTGTGAATGTGGAGACCCCCTACAGACTGTGGAACACATCATGACCAGCTGCCCGAAACACCGCCCGCCACATGGCGACCAAGGCCGTATGAACCTGGATGACGAAACGCTGGATTGGCTTGCTGAGACGGAGCTGAGGATCTGATGACATACGCAAGAAGAAGAAGTATCACACACACATACACACTCACTCGATCACTCAATCGCTCGCTCGCTCGCTCGCTCGCTCGCTCGCTCGTTCGTTCGCTCGTTCGTTCGCTCGTTCGTTCGCTCGTTCAATCACTCACTCACACTCTCTCTCTTTGATTGTTCTATATTGTTTTGGGTAGCTGTTTGTTGCTGTCCGAGTAACACTTGTTGTGTGTGACTTTTTTCTTTCCCAACTCAACGGAAACAGGTGGCTGAAGTCCAAGCAGGTTACAGAGATGCCTCGCCAGTCCAAGCGTGGCAAACCAGTGATGGACCAGGCTGCCTGCAGATCAGCGAACCGATGGAAGAGGTCAGCCTGGACTAGACTAACGCAGAGGTCTTTGATTCCAGCTGAGTTGTCAAACAAGAAGGTGTCTGTCTTTGCTCATTTATTAATTTTGAGGAGTAAATGCCAGTGTTTACACAATAAACATTGATTTTGTTTTTCTTTTGTTGAAACAGTTTGCCCTTCTTGTCGGTGATTCACATCTCCGATCCATCGTGGATGGATACAGCAGTTGTCGTTTGCTGTTCATGAGCAACTGCAGCAGGCAAGAGCACAGGTTCGTCCGAGCATCTTAAATGAAAATGATTAAAAGCTAAGATGACAGGGTTCCCATTTTCCGGCCTGCAAACGGTGCTCTCTGTTTTTATGCACAGGTCAGTCCTAGGACACCACCCCGCAAGTCTGTAGCAGCCACTCCAGCACCTGTTAGGAGTGTCTCTACACCAGTGGTTGTAACTCGTGAGTTGCAAGTACCGCTGATTGCCGAGGTAAGGAGTCACTGCTTTGTGACGAGACTCTGTTATCAAATTAGTTTACTTGATCCTATAGTTTACTGAGACACTACACTGTCTCCCTGCATTCTATGAATGTTTTGACCTCGTTTGCTGTAAGTCACTCTGGATAAAGGGCTAATGCCTACATTGTACATTTGTAATTAGGGGGATCTTGACATGTTTAGAGAACCACTGATATACGTACAAGTGTTGGTTGGTTTGTTTGTTACCCTCTCATTCAGAGTTACAGACCTGTTAGGGGTACATTTGGTTCCATTAGTAAAGTATTGATATTGCTGATGTATTAAAAACACTTCTCGATTATTTGATTCATTGAAAAAGGAATCAAACTTAATCAATATTTAACCCAGTACTTTCATGTTTGCTTTTGTGTATATAAATGTATATATCCTTTTACCCCTTGCTAGCTTCAACCCCTGTGGACTACGCTACCTGCAGACCGCTGCAGAGTAGTTCCTGGTGAAGTATCACACAACTACATAGAGGATCCCACAGATGTCCCTGGCCAGCACCTGCCCCGTAAGCAGTGGACAACCCTCAACCGCCTGATGACAGGCGTGGGGACGCTTCGGTGAAGCAATGCGACGGTGGGGCCTCTCGGACAGTGCCCACTGTGAATGTGGAGACCCCCTACAGACTGTGGAACACATCATGACCAGCTGCCCGAAACACCGCCCGCCACATGGCGACCAAGGCCGTATGAACCTGGATGACGAAACGCTGGATTGGCTTGCTGAGACGGAGCTGAGGATCTGATGACATACGCAAGAAGAAGAAGTATCACACACACATACACACTCACTCGATCACTCAATCGCTCGCTCGCTCGCTCGCTCGCTCGCTCGTTCGTTCGCTCGTTCGTTCGCTCGTTCGTTCGCTCGTTCAATCACTCACTCACACTCTCTCTCTTTGATTGTTCTATATTGTTTTGGGTAGCTGTTTGTTGCTGTCCTAGTAACACTTGTTGTGTGTGACTTTTTTCTTTCCCAACTCAACGGAAACAGGTGGCTGAAGTCCAAGCAGGTTACAGAGATGCCTCGCCAGTCCAAGCGTGGCAAACCAGTGATGGACCAGGCTGCCTGCAGATCAGCGAACCGATGGAAGAGGTCAGCCTGGACTAAACTAACGCAGAGGTCTTTGATTCCAGCTGAGTTGTCAAACAAGAAGGTGTCTGTCTTTGCTCATTTATTAATTTTGAGGAGTAAATGCCAGTGTTTACACAATAAACATTGATTTTGTTTTTCTTTTGTTGAAACAGTTTGCCCTTCTTGTCGGTGATTCACATCTCCGATCCATCGTGGATGGATACAGCAGTTGTCGTTTGCTGTTCATGAGCAACTGCAGCAGGCAAGAGCACAGGTTCGTCCGAGCATCTTAAATGAAAATGATTAAAAGCTAAGATGACAGGGTTCCCATTTTCCGGCCTGCAAACGGTGCTCTCTGTTTTTATGCACAGGTCAGTCCTAGGACACCACCCCGCAAGTCTGTAGCAGCCACTCCAGCACCTGTTAGGAGTGTCTCTACACCAGTGGTTGTAACTCGTGAGTTGCAAGTACCGCTGATTGCCGAGGTAAGGAGTCACTGCTTTGTGACGAGACTCTGTTATCATATTAGTTTACTTGATCCTATAGTTTACTGAGACACTACACTGTCTCCCTGCATTCTATGAATGTTTTGACCTCGTTTGCTGTAAGTCACTCTGGATAAAGGGCTAATGCCTACATTGTACATTTGTAATTAGGGGGATCTTGACATGTTTAGAGAACCACTGATATACGTACAAGTGTTGGTTGGTTTGTTTGTTACCCTCTCATTCAGAGTTACAGACCTGTTAGGGGTACATTTGGTTCCATTAGTAAAGTATTGATATTGCTGATGTATTAAAAACACTTCTCGATTATTTGATTCATTGAAAAAGGAATCAAACTTAATCAATATTTAACCCAGTACTTTCATGTTTGCTTTTGTGTATATAAATGTATATATCCTTTTACCCCTTGCTAGCTTCAACCCCTGTGGACTACGCTACCTGCAGACCGCTGCAGAGTAGTTCCTGGTGAAGTATCACACAACTACATAGAGGATCCCACAGATGTCCCTGGCCAGCACCTGCCCCGTAAGCAGTGGACAACCCTCAACCGCCTGATGACAGGCGTGGGGACGCTTCGGTGAAGCAATGCGACGGTGGGGCCTCTCGGACAGTGCCCACTGTGAATGTGGAGACCCCCTACAGACTGTGGAACACATCATGACCAGCTGCCCGAAACACCGCCCGCCACATGGCGACCAAGGCCGTATGAACCTGGATGACGAAACGCTGGATTGGCTTGCTGAGACGGAGCTGAGGATCTGATGACATACGCAAGAAGAAGAAGTATCACACACACATACACACTCACTCGATCACTCAATCGCTCGCTCGCTCGCTCGCTCGCTCGCTCGTTCGTTCGCTCGTTCGTTCGCTCGTTCGTTCGCTCGTTCAATCACTCACTCACACTCTCTCTCTTTGATTGTTCTATATTGTTTTGGGTAGCTGTTTGTTGCTGTCCTAGTAACACTTGTTGTGTGTGACTTTTTTCTTTCCCAACTCAACGGAAACAGGTGGCTGAAGTCCAAGCAGGTTACAGAGATGCCTCGCCAGTCCAAGCGTGGCAAACCAGTGATGGACCAGGCTGCCTGCAGATCAGCGAACCGATGGAAGAGGTCAGCCTGGACTAGACTAACGCAGAGGTCTTTGATTCCAGCTGAGTTGTCAAACAAGAAGGTGTCTGTCTTTGCTCATTTATTAATTTTGAGGAGTAAATGCCAGTGTTTACACAATAAACATTGATTTTGTTTTTCTTTTGTTGAAACAGTTTGCCCTTCTTGTCGGTGATTCACATCTCCGATCCATCGTGGATGGATACAGCAGTTGTCGTTTGCTGTTCATGAGCAACTGCAGCAGGCAAGAGCACAGGTTCGTCCGAGCATCTTAAATGAAAATGATTAAAAGCTAAGATGACAGGGTTCCCATTTTCCGGCCTGCAAACGGTGCTCTCTGTTTTTATGCACAGGTCAGTCCTAGGACACCACCCCGCAAGTCTGTAGCAGCCACTCCAGCACCTGTTAGGAGTGTCTCTACACCAGTGGTTGTAACTCGTGAGTTGCAAGTACCGCTGATTGCCGAGGTAAGGAGTCACTGCTTTGTGACGAGACTCTGTTATCAAATTAGTTTACTTGATCCTATAGTTTACTGAGACACTACACTGTCTCCCTGCATTCTATGAATGTTTTGACCTTGTTTGCTGTAAGTCACTCTGGATAAAGGGCTAATGCCTACATTGTACATTTGTAATTAGGGGGATCTTGACATGTTTAGAGAACCACTGATATACGTACAAGTGTTGGTTGGTTTGTTTGTTACCCTCTCATTCAGAGTTACAGACCTGTTAGGGGTACATTTGGTTCCATTAGTAAAGTATTGATATTGCTGATGTATTAAAAACACTTCTCGATTATTTGATTCATTGAAAAAGGAATCAAACTTAATCAATATTTAACCCAGTACTTTCATGTTTGCTTTTGTGTATATAAATGTATATATCCTTTTACCCCTTGCTAGCTTCAACCCCTGTGGACTACGCTACCTGCAGACCGCTGCAGAGTAGTTCCTGGTGAAGTATCACACAACTACATAGAGGATCCCACAGATGTCCCTGGCCAGCACCTGCCCCGTAAGCAGTGGACAACCCTCAACCGCCTGATGACAGGCGTGGGGACGCTTCGGTGAAGCAATGCGACGGTGGGGCCTCTCGGACAGTGCCCACTGTGAATGTGGAGACCCCCTACAGACTGTGGAACACATCATGACCAGCTGCCCGAAACACCGCCCGCCACATGGCGACCAAGGCCGTATGAACCTGGATGACGAAACGCTGGATTGGCTTGCTGAGACGGAGCTGAGGATCTGATGACATACGCAAGAAGAAGAAGTATCACACACACATACACACTCACTCGATCACTCAATCGCTCGCTCGCTCGCTCGCTCGCTCGCTCGTTCGTTCGCTCGTTCGTTCGCTCGTTCGTTCGCTCGTTCAATCACTCACTCACACTCTCTCTCTTTGATTGTTCTATATTGTTTTGGGTAGCTGTTTGTTGCTGTCCTAGTAACACTTGTTGTGTGTGACTTTTTTCTTTCCCAACTCAACGGAAACAGGTGGCTGAAGTCCAAGCAGGTTACAGAGATGCCTCGCCAGTCCAAGCGTGGCAAACCAGTGATGGACCAGGCTGCCTGCAGATCAGCGAACCGATGGAAGAGGTCAGCCTGGACTAGACTAACGCAGAGGTCTTTGATTCCAGCTGAGTTGTCAAACAAGAAGGTGTCTGTCTTTGCTCATTTATTAATTTTGAGGAGTAAATGCCAGTGTTTACACAATAAACATTGATTTTGTTTTTCTTTTGTTGAAACAGTTTGCCCTTCTTGTCGGTGATTCACATCTCCGATCCATCGTGGATGGATACAGCAGTTGTCGTTTGCTGTTCATGAGCAACTGCAGCAGGCAAGAGCACAGGTTCGTCCGAGCATCTTAAATGAAAATGATTAAAAGCTAAGATGACAGGGTTCCCATTTTCCGGCCTGCAAACGGTGCTCTCTGTTTTTATGCACAGGTCAGTCCTAGGACACCACCCCGCAAGTCTGTAGCAGCCACTCCAGCACCTGTTAGGAGTGTCTCTACACCAGTGGTTGTAACTCGTGAGTTGCAAGTACCGCTGATTGCCGAGGTAAGGAGTCACTGCTTTGTGACGAGACTCTGTTATCATATTAGTTTACTTGATCCTATAGTTTACTGAGACACTACACTGTCTCCCTGCATTCTATGAATGTTTTGACCTCGTTTGCTGTAAGTCACTCTGGATAAAGGGCTAATGCCTACATTGTACATTTGTAATTAGGGGGATCTTGACATGTTTAGAGAACCACTGATATACGTACAAGTGTTGGTTGGTTTGTTTGTTACCCTCTCATTCAGAGTTACAGACCTGTTAGGGGTACATTTGGTTCCATTAGTAAAGTATTGATATTGCTGATGTATTAAAAACACTTCTCGATTATTTGATTCATTGAAAAAGGAATCAAACTTAATCAATATTTAACCCAGTACTTTCATGTTTGCTTTTGTGTATATAAATGTATATATCCTTTTACCCCTTGCTAGCTTCAACCCCTGTGGACTACGCTACCTGCAGACCGCTGCAGAGTAGTTCCTGGTGAAGTATCACACAACTACATAGAGGATCCCACAGATGTCCCTGGCCAGCACCTGCCCCGTAAGCAGTGGACAACCCTCAACCGCCTGATGACAGGCGTGGGGACGCTTCGGTGAAGCAATGCGACGGTGGGGCCTCTCGGACAGTGCCCACTGTGAATGTGGAGACCCCCTACAGACTGTGGAACACATCATGACCAGCTGCCCGAAACACCGCCCGCCACATGGCGACCAAGGCCGTATGAACCTGGATGACGAAACGCTGGATTGGCTTGCTGAGACGGAGCTGAGGATCTGATGACATACGCAAGAAGAAGAAGTATCACACACACATACACACTCACTCGATCACTCAATCGCTCGCTCGCTCGCTCGCTCGCTCGCTCGTTCGTTCGCTCGTTCGTTCGCTCGTTCGTTCGCTCGTTCAATCACTCACTCACACTCTCTCTCTTTGATTGTTCTATATTGTTTTGGGTAGCTGTTTGTTGCTGTCCTAGTAACACTTGTTGTGTGTGACTTTTTTCTTTCCCAACTCAACGGAAACAGGTGGCTGAAGTCCAAGCAGGTTACAGAGATGCCTCGCCAGTCCAAGCGTGGCAAACCAGTGATGGACCAGGCTGCCTGCAGATCAGCGAACCGATGGAAGAGGTCAGCCTGGACTAGACTAACGCAGAGGTCTTTGATTCCAGCTGAGTTGTCAAACAAGAAGGTGTCTGTCTTTGCTCATTTATTAATTTTGAGGAGTAAATGCCAGTGTTTACACAATAAACATTGATTTTGTTTTTCTTTTGTTGAAACAGTTTGCCCTTCTTGTCGGTGATTCACATCTCCGATCCATCGTGGATGGATACAGCAGTTGTCGTTTGCTGTTCATGAGCAACTGCAGCAGGCAAGAGCACAGGTTCGTCCGAGCATCTTAAATGAAAATGATTAAAAGCTAAGATGACAGGGTTCCCATTTTCCGGCCTGCAAACGGTGCTCTCTGTTTTTATGCACAGGTCAGTCCTAGGACACCACCCCGCAAGTCTGTAGCAGCCACTCCAGCACCTGTTAGGAGTGTCTCTACACCAGTGGTTGTAACTCGTGAGTTGCAAGTACCGCTGATTGCCGAGGTAAGGAGTCACTGCTTTGTGACGAGACTCTGTTATCAAATTAGTTTACTTGATCCTATAGTTTACTGAGACACTACACTGTCTCCCTGCATTCTATGAATGTTTTGACCTCGTTTGCTGTAAGTCACTCTGGATAAAGGGCTAATGCCTACATTGTACATTTGTAATTAGGGGGATCTTGACATGTTTAGAGAACCACTGATATACGTACAAGTGTTGGTTGGTTTGTTTGTTACCCTCTCATTCAGAGTTACAGACCTGTTAGGGGTACATTTGGTTCCATTAGTAAAGTATTGATATTGCTGATGTATTAAAAACACTTCTCGATTATTTGATTCATTGAAAAAGGAATCAAACTTAATCAATATTTAACCCAGTACTTTCATGTTTGCTTTTGTGTATATAAATGTATATATCCTTTTACCCCTTGCTAGCTTCAACCCCTGTGGACTACGCTACCTGCAGACCGCTGCAGAGTAGTTCCTGGTGAAGTATCACACAACTACATAGAGGATCCCACAGATGTCCCTGGCCAGCACCTGCCCCGTAAGCAGTGGACAACCCTCAACCGCCTGATGACAGGCGTGGGGACGCTTCGGTGAAGCAATGCGACGGTGGGGCCTCTCGGACAGTGCCCACTGTGAATGTGGAGACCCCCTACAGACTGTGGAACACATCATGACCAGCTGCCCGAAACACCGCCCGCCACATGGCGACCAAGGCCGTATGAACCTGGATGACGAAACGCTGGATTGGCTTGCTGAGACGGAGCTGAGGATCTGATGACATACGCAAGAAGAAGAAGTATCACACACACATACACACTCACTCGATCACTCAATCGCTCGCTCGCTCGCTCGCTCGCTCGCTCGTTCGTTCGCTCGTTCGTTCGCTCGTTCGTTCGCTCGTTCAATCACTCACTCACACTCTCTCTCTTTGATTGTTCTATATTGTTTTGGGTAGCTGTTTGTTGCTGTCCTAGTAACACTTGTTGTGTGTGACTTTTTTCTTTCCCAACTCAACGGAAACAGGTGGCTGAAGTCCAAGCAGGTTACAGAGATGCCTCGCCAGTCCAAGCGTGGCAAACCAGTGATGGACCAGGCTGCCTGCAGATCAGCGAACCGATGGAAGAGGTCAGCCTGGACTAGACTAACGCAGAGGTCTTTGATTCCAGCTGAGTTGTCAAACAAGAAGGTGTCTGTCTTTGCTCATTTATTAATTTTGAGGAGTAAATGCCAGTGTTTACACAATAAACATTGATTTTGTTTTTCTTTTGTTGAAACAGTTTGCCCTTCTTGTCGGTGATTCACATCTCCGATCCATCGTGGATGGATACAGCAGTTGTCGTTTGCTGTTCATGAGCAACTGCAGCAGGCAAGAGCACAGGTTCGTCCGAGCATCTTAAATGAAAATGATTAAAAGCTAAGATGACAGGGTTCCCATTTTCCGGCCTGCAAACGGTGCTCTCTGTTTTTATGCACAGGTCAGTCCTAGGACACCACCCCGCAAGTCTGTAGCAGCCACTCCAGCACCTGTTAGGAGTGTCTCTACACCAGTGGTTGTAACTCGTGAGTTGCAAGTACCGCTGATTGCCGAGGTAAGGAGTCACTGCTTTGTGACGAGACTCTGTTATCAAATTAGTTTACTTGATCCTATAGTTTACTGAGACACTACACTGTCTCCCTGCATTCTATGAATGTTTTGACCTCGTTTGCTGTAAGTCACTCTGGATAAAGGGCTAATGCCTACATTGTACATTTGTAATTAGGGGGATCTTGACATGTTTAGAGAACCACTGATATACGTACAAGTGTTGGTTGGTTTGTTTGTTACCCTCTCATTCAGAGTTACAGACCTGTTAGGGGTACATTTGGTTCCATTAGTAAAGTATTGATATTGCTGATGTATTAAAAACACTTCTCGATTATTTGATTCATTGAAAAAGGAATCAAACTTAATCAATATTTAACCCAGTACTTTCATGTTTGCTTTTGTGTATATAAATGTATATATCCTTTTACCCCTTGCTAGCTTCAACCCCTGTGGACTACGCTACCTGCAGACCGCTGCAGAGTAGTTCCTGGTGAAGTATCACACAACTACATAGAGGATCCCACAGATGTCCCTGGCCAGCACCTGCCCCGTAAGCAGTGGACAACCCTCAACCGCCTGATGACAGGCGTGGGGACGCTTCGGTGAAGCAATGCGACGGTGGGGCCTCTCGGACAGTGCCCACTGTGAATGTGGAGACCCCCTACAGACTGTGGAACACATCATGACCAGCTGCCCGAAACACCGCCCGCCACATGGCGACCAAGGCCGTATGAACCTGGATGACGAAACGCTGGATTGGCTTGCTGAGACGGAGCTGAGGATCTGATGACATACGCAAGAAGAAGAAGTATCACACACACATACACACTCACTCGATCACTCAATCGCTCGCTCGCTCGCTCGCTCGCTCGCTCGCTCGTTCGTTCGCTCGTTCGTTCGCTCGTTCGTTCGCTCGTTCAATCACTCACTCACACTCTCTCTCTTTGATTGTTCTATATTGTTTTGGGTAGCTGTTTGTTGCTGTCCTAGTAACACTTGTTGTGTGTGACTTTTTTCTTTCCCAACTCAACGGAAACAGGTGGCTGAAGTCCAAGCAGGTTACAGAGATGCCTCGCCAGTCCAAGCGTGGCAAACCAGTGATGGACCAGGCTGCCTGCAGATCAGCGAACCGATGGAAGAGGTCAGCCTGGACTAGACTAACGCAGAGGTCTTTGATTCCAGCTGAGTTGTCAAACAAGAAGGTGTCTGTCTTTGCTCATTTATTAATTTTGAGGAGTAAATGCCAGTGTTTACACAATAAACATTGATTTTGTTTTTCTTTTGTTGAAACAGTTTGCCCTTCTTGTCGGTGATTCACATCTCCGATCCATCGTGGATGGATACAGCAGTTGTCGTTTGCTGTTCATGAGCAACTGCAGCAGGCAAGAGCACAGGTTCGTCCGAGCATCTTAAATGAAAATGATTAAAAGCTAAGATGACAGGGTTCCCATTTTCCGGCCTGCAAACGGTGCTCTCTGTTTTTATGCACAGGTCAGTCCTAGGACACCACCCCGCAAGTCTGTAGCAGCCACTCCAGCACCTGTTAGGAGTGTCTCTACACCAGTGGTTGTAACTCGTGAGTTGCAAGTACCGCTGATTGCCGAGGTAAGGAGTCACTGCTTTGTGACGAGACTCTGTTATCATATTAGTTTACTTGATCCTATAGTTTACTGAGACACTACACTGTCTCCCTGCATTCTATGAATGTTTTGACCTCGTTTGCTGTAAGTCACTCTGGATAAAGGGCTAATGCCTACATTGTACATTTGTAATTAGGGGGATCTTGACATGTTTAGAGAACCACTGATATACGTACAAGTGTTGGTTGGTTTGTTTGTTACCCTCTCATTCAGAGTTACAGACCTGTTAGGGGTACATTTGGTTCCATTAGTAAAGTATTGATATTGCTGATGTATTAAAAACACTTCTCGATTATTTGATTCATTGAAAAAGGAATCAAACTTAATCAATATTTAACCCAGTACTTTCATGTTTGCTTTTGTGTATATAAATGTATATATCCTTTTACCCCTTGCTAGCTTCAACCCCTGTGGACTACGCTACCTGCAGACCGCTGCAGAGTAGTTCCTGGTGAAGTATCACACAACTACATAGAGGATCCCACAGATGTCCCTGGCCAGCACCTGCCCCGTAAGCAGTGGACAACCCTCAACCGCCTGATGACAGGCGTGGGGACGCTTCGGTGAAGCAATGCGACGGTGGGGCCTCTCGGACAGTGCCCACTGTGAATGTGGAGACCCCCTACAGACTGTGGAACACATCATGACCAGCTGCCCGAAACACCGCCCGCCACATGGCGACCAAGGCCGTATGAACCTGGATGACGAAACGCTGGATTGGCTTGCTGAGACGGAGCTGAGGATCTGATGACATACGCAAGAAGAAGAAGTATCACACACACATACACACTCACTCGATCACTCAATCGCTCGCTCGCTCGCTCGCTCGCTCGCTCGCTCGTTCGTTCGCTCGTTCGTTCGCTCGTTCGTTCGCTCGTTCAATCACTCACTCACACTCTCTCTCTTTGATTGTTCTATATTGTTTTGGGTAGCTGTTTGTTGCTGTCCTAGTAACACTTGTTGTGTGTGACTTTTTTCTTTCCCAACTCAACGGAAACAGGTGGCTGAAGTCCAAGCAGGTTACAGAGATGCCTCGCCAGTCCAAGCGTGGCAAACCAGTGATGGACCAGGCTGCCTGCAGATCAGCGAACCGATGGAAGAGGTCAGCCTGGACTAGACTAACGCAGAGGTCTTTGATTCCAGCTGAGTTGTCAAACAAGAAGGTGTCTGTCTTTGCTCATTTATTAATTTTGAGGAGTAAATGCCAGTGTTTACACAATAAACATTGATTTTGTTTTTCTTTTGTTGAAACAGTTTGCCCTTCTTGTCGGTGATTCACATCTCCGATCCATCGTGGATGGATACAGCAGTTGTCGTTTGCTGTTCATGAGCAACTGCAGCAGGCAAGAGCACAGGTTCGTCCGAGCATCTTAAATGAAAATGATTAAAAGCTAAGATGACAGGGTTCCCATTTTCCGGCCTGCAAACGGTGCTCTCTGTTTTTATGCACAGGTCAGTCCTAGGACACCACCCCGCAAGTCTGTAGCAGCCACTCCAGCACCTGTTAGGAGTGTCTCTACACCAGTGGTTGTAACTCGTGAGTTGCAAGTACCGCTGATTGCCGAGGTAAGGAGTCACTGCTTTGTGACGAGACTCTGTTATCATATTAGTTTACTTGATCCTATAGTTTACTGAGACACTACACTGTCTCCCTGCATTCTATGAATGTTTTGACCTCGTTTGCTGTAAGTCACTCTGGATAAAGGGCTAATGCCTACATTGTACATTTGTAATTAGGGGGATCTTGACATGTTTAGAGAACCACTGATATACGTACAAGTGTTGGTTGGTTTGTTTGTTACCCTCTCATTCAGAGTTACAGACCTGTTAGGGGTACATTTGGTTCCATTAGTAAAGTATTGATATTGCTGATGTATTAAAAACACTTCTCGATTATTTGATTCATTGAAAAAGGAATCAAACTTAATCAATATTTAACCCAGTACTTTCATGTTTGCTTTTGTGTATATAAATGTATATATCCTTTTACCCCTTGCTAGCTTCAACCCCTGTGGACTACGCTACCTGCAGACCGCTGCAGAGTAGTTCCTGGTGAAGTATCACACAACTACATAGAGGATCCCACAGATGTCCCTGGCCAGCACCTGCCCCGTAAGCAGTGGACAACCCTCAACCGCCTGATGACAGGCGTGGGGACGCTTCGGTGAAGCAATGCGACGGTGGGGCCTCTCGGACAGTGCCCACTGTGAATGTGGAGACCCCCTACAGACTGTGGAACACATCATGACCAGCTGCCCGAAACACCGCCCGCCACATGGCGACCAAGGCCGTATGAACCTGGATGACGAAACGCTGGATTGGCTTGCTGAGACGGAGCTGAGGATCTGATGACATACGCAAGAAGAAGAAGTATCACACACACATACACACTCACTCGATCACTCAATCGCTCGCTCGCTCGCTCGCTCGCTCGCTCGTTCGTTCGCTCGTTCGTTCGCTCGTTCGTTCGCTCGTTCAATCACTCACTCACACTCTCTCTCTTTGATTGTTCTATATTGTTTTGGGTAGCTGTTTGTTGCTGTCCTAGTAACACTTGTTGTGTGTGACTTTTTTCTTTCCCAACTCAACGGAAACAGGTGGCTGAAGTCCAAGCAGGTTACAGAGATGCCTCGCCAGTCCAAGCGTGGCAAACCAGTGATGGACCAGGCTGCCTGCAGATCAGCGAACCGATGGAAGAGGTCAGCCTGGACTAGACTAACGCAGAGGTCTTTGATTCCAGCTGAGTTGTCAAACAAGAAGGTGTCTGTCTTTGCTCATTTATTAATTTTGAGGAGTAAATGCCAGTGTTTACACAATAAACATTGATTTTGTTTTTCTTTTGTTGAAACAGTTTGCCCTTCTTGTCGGTGATTCACATCTCCGATCCATCGTGGATGGATACAGCAGTTGTCGTTTGCTGTTCATGAGCAACTGCAGCAGGCAAGAGCACAGGTTCGTCCGAGCATCTTAAATGAAAATGATTAAAAGCTAAGATGACAGGGTTCCCATTTTCCGGCCTGCAAACGGTGCTCTCTGTTTTTATGCACAGGTCAGTCCTAGGACACCACCCCGCAAGTCTGTAGCAGCCACTCCAGCACCTGTTAGGAGTGTCTCTACACCAGTGGTTGTAACTCGTGAGTTGCAAGTACCGCTGATTGCCGAGGTAAGGAGTCACTGCTTTGTGACGAGACTCTGTTATCAAATTAGTTTACTTGATCCTATAGTTTACTGAGACACTACACTGTCTCCCTGCATTCTATGAATGTTTTGACCTCGTTTGCTGTAAGTCACTCTGGATAAAGGGCTAATGCCTACATTGTACATTTGTAATTAGGGGGATCTTGACATGTTTAGAGAACCACTGATATACGTACAAGTGTTGGTTGGTTTGTTTGTTACCCTCTCATTCAGAGTTACAGACCTGTTAGGGGTACATTTGGTTCCATTAGTAAAGTATTGATATTGCTGATGTATTAAAAACACTTCTCGATTATTTGATTCATTGAAAAAGGAATCAAACTTAATCAATATTTAACCCAGTACTTTCATGTTTGCTTTTGTGTATATAAATGTATATATCCTTTTACCCCTTGCTAGCTTCAACCCCTGTGGACTACGCTACCTGCAGACCGCTGCAGAGTAGTTCCTGGTGAAGTATCACACAACTACATAGAGGATCCCACAGATGTCCCTGGCCAGCACCTGCCCCGTAAGCAGTGGACAACCCTCAACCGCCTGATGACAGGCGTGGGGACGCTTCGGTGAAGCAATGCGACGGTGGGGCCTCTCGGACAGTGCCCACTGTGAATGTGGAGACCCCCTACAGACTGTGGAACACATCATGACCAGCTGCCCGAAACACCGCCCGCCACATGGCGACCAAGGCCGTATGAACCTGGATGACGAAACGCTGGATTGGCTTGCTGAGACGGAGCTGAGGATCTGATGACATACGCAAGAAGAAGAAGTATCACACACACATACACACTCACTCGATCACTCAATCGCTCGCTCGCTCGCTCGCTCGTTCGTTCGCTCGTTCGTTCGTTCGCTCGTTCGTTCGCTCGTTCAATCACTCACTCACACTCTCTCTCTTTGATTGTTCTATATTGTTTTGGGTAGCTGTTTGTTGCTGTCCTAGTAACACTTGTTGTGTGTGACTTTTTTCTTTCCCAACTCAACGGAAACAGGTGGCTGAAGTCCAAGCAGGTTACAGAGATGCCTCGCCAGTCCAAGCGTGGCAAACCAGTGATGGACCAGGCTGCCTGCAGATCAGCGAACCGATGGAAGAGGTCAGCCTGGACTAGACTAACGCAGAGGTCTTTGATTCCAGCTGAGTTGTCAAACAAGAAGGTGTCTGTCTTTGCTCATTTATTAATTTTGAGGAGTAAATGCCAGTGTTTACACAATAAACATTGATTTTGTTTTACTTTTGTTGAAACAGTTTGCCCTTCTTGTCGGTGATTCACATCTCCGATCCATCGTGGATGGATACAGCAGTTGTCGTTTGCTGTTCATGAGCAACTGCAGCAGGCAAGAGCACAGGTTCGTCCGAGCATCTTAAATGAAAATGATTAAAAGCTAAGATGACAGGGTTCCCATTTTCCGGCCTGCAAACGGTGCTCTCTGTTTTTATGCACAGGTCAGTCCTAGGACACCACCCCGCAAGTCTGTAGCAGCCACTCCAGCACCTGTTAGGAGTGTCTCTACACCAGTGGTTGTAACTCGTGAGTTGCAAGTACCGCTGATTGCCGAGGTAAGGAGTCACTGCTTTGTGACGAGACTCTGTTATCATATTAGTTTACTTGATCCTATAGTTTACTGAGACACTACACTGTCTCCCTGCATTCTATGAATGTTTTGACCTCGTTTGCTGTAAGTCACTCTGGATAAAGGGCTAATGCCTACATTGTACATTTGTAATTAGGGGGATCTTGACATGTTTAGAGAACCACTGATATACGTACAAGTGTTGGTTGGTTTGTTTGTTACCCTCTCATTCAGAGTTACAGACCTGTTAGGGGTACATTTGGTTCCATTAGTAAAGTATTGATATTGCTGATGTATTAAAAACACTTCTCGATTATTTGATTCATTGAAAAAGGAATCAAACTTAATCAATATTTAACCCAGTACTTTCATGTTTGCTTTTGTGTATATAAATGTATATATCCTTTTACCCCTTGCTAGCTTCAACCCCTGTGGACTACGCTACCTGCAGACCGCTGCAGAGTAGTTCCTGGTGAAGTATCACACAACTACATAGAGGATCCCACAGATGTCCCTGGCCAGCACCTGCCCCGTAAGCAGTGGACAACCCTCACCGCCTGATGACAGGCGTGGGGACGCTTCGGTGAAGCAATGCGACGGTGGGGCCTCTCGGACAGTGCCCACTGTGAATGTGGAGACCCCCTACAGACTGTGGAACACATCATGACCAGCTGCCCGAAACACCGCCCGCCACATGGCGACCAAGGCCGTATGAACCTGGATGACGAAACGCTGGATTGGCTTGCTGAGACGGAGCTGAGGATCTGATGACATACGCAAGAAGAAGAAGTATCACACACACATACACACTCACTCGATCACTCAATCGCTCGCTCGCTCGCTCGCTCGTTCGTTCGCTCGTTCGTTCGCTCGTTCGTTCGCTCGTTCAATCACTCACTCACACTCTCTCTCTTTGATTGTTCTATATTGTTTTGGGTAGCTGTTTGTTGCTGTCCTAGTAACACTTGTTGTGTGTGACTTTTTTCTTTCCCAACTCAACGGAAACAGGTGGCTGAAGTCCAAGCAGGTTACAGAGATGCCTCGCCAGTCCAAGCGTGGCAAACCAGTGATGGACCAGGCTGCCTGCAGATCAGCGAACCGATGGAAGAGGTCAGCCTGGACTAGACTAACGCAGAGGTCTTTGATTCCAGCTGAGTTGTCAAACAAGAAGGTGTCTGTCTTTGCTCATTTATTAATTTTGAGGAGTAAATGCCAGTGTTTACACAATAAACATTGATTTTGTTTTTCTTTTGTTGAAACAGTTTGCCCTTCTTGTCGGTGATTCACATCTCCGATCCATCGTGGATGGATACAGCAGTTGTCGTTTGCTGTTCATGAGCAACTGCAGCAGGCAAGAGCACAGGTTCGTCCGAGCATCTTAAATGAAAATGATTAAAAGCTAAGATGACAGGGTTCCCATTTTCCGGCCTGCAAACGGTGCTCTCTGTTTTTATGCACAGGTCAGTCCTAGGACACCACCCCGCAAGTCTGTAGCAGCCACTCCAGCACCTGTTAGGAGTGTCTCTACACCAGTGGTTGTAACTCGTGAGTTGCAAGTACCGCTGATTGCCGAGGTAAGGAGTCACTGCTTTGTGACGAGACTCTGTTATCATATTAGTTTACTTGATCCTATAGTTTACTGAGACACTACACTGTCTCCCTGCATTCTATGAATGTTTTGACCTCGTTTGCTGTAAGTCACTCTGGATAAAGGGCTAATGCCTACATTGTACATTTGTAATTAGGGGGATCTTGACATGTTTAGAGAACCACTGATATACGTACAAGTGTTGGTTGGTTTGTTTGTTACCCTCTCATTCAGAGTTACAGACCTGTTAGGGGTACATTTGGTTCCATTAGTAAAGTATTGATATTGCTGATGTATTAAAAACACTTCTCGATTATTTGATTCATTGAAAAAGGAATCAAACTTAATCAATATTTAACCCAGTACTTTCATGTTTGCTTTTGTGTATATAAATGTATATATCCTTTTACCCCTTGCTAGCTTCAACCCCTGTGGACTACGCTACCTGCAGACCGCTGCAGAGTAGTTCCTGGTGAAGTATCACACAACTACATAGAGGATCCCACAGATGTCCCTGGCCAGCACCTGCCCCGTAAGCAGTGGACAACCCTCAACCGCCTGATGACAGGCGTGGGGACGCTTCGGTGAAGCAATGCGACGGTGGGGCCTCTCGGACAGTGCCCACTGTGAATGTGGAGACCCCCTACAGACTGTGGAACACATCATGACCAGCTGCCCGAAACACCGCCCGCCACATGGCGACCAAGGCCGTATGAACCTGGATGACGAAACGCTGGATTGGCTTGCTGAGACGGAGCTGAGGATCTGATGACATACGCAAGAAGAAGAAGTATCACACACACATACACACTCACTCGATCACTCAATCGCTCGCTCGCTCGCTCGCTCGTTCGTTCGCTCGTTCGTTCGCTCGTTCGTTCGCTCGTTCAATCACTCACTCACACTCTCTCTCTTTGATTGTTCTATATTGTTTTGGGTAGCTGTTTGTTGCTGTCCTAGTAACACTTGTTGTGTGTGACTTTTTTCTTTCCCAACTCAACGGAAACAGGTGGCTGAAGTCCAAGCAGGTTACAGAGATGCCTCGCCAGTCCAAGCGTGGCAAACCAGTGATGGACCAGGCTGCCTGCAGATCAGCGAACCGATGGAAGAGGTCAGCCTGGACTAGACTAACGCAGAGGTCTTTGATTCCAGCTGAGTTGTCAAACAAGAAGGTGTCTGTCTTTGCTCATTTATTAATTTTGAGGAGTAAATGCCAGTGTTTACACAATAAACATTGATTTTGTTTTTCTTTTGTTGAAACAGTTTGCCCTTCTTGTCGGTGATTCACATCTCCGATCCATCGTGGATGGATACAGCAGTTGTCGTTTGCTGTTCATGAGCAACTGCAGCAGGCAAGAGCACAGGTTCGTCCGAGCATCTTAAATGAAAATGATTAAAAGCTAAGATGACAGGGTTCCCATTTTCCGGCCTGCAAACGGTGCTCTCTGTTTTTATGCACAGGTCAGTCCTAGGACACCACCCCGCAAGTCTGTAGCAGCCACTCCAGCACCTGTTAGGAGTGTCTCTACACCAGTGGTTGTAACTCGTGAGTTGCAAGTACCGCTGATTGCCGAGGTAAGGAGTCACTGCTTTGTGACGAGACTCTGTTATCATATTAGTTTACTTGATCCTATAGTTTACTGAGACACTACACTGTCTCCCTGCATTCTATGAATGTTTTGACCTCGTTTGCTGTAAGTCACTCTGGATAAAGGGCTAATGCCTACATTGTACATTTGTAATTAGGGGGATCTTGACATGTTTAGAGAACCACTGATATACGTACAAGTGTTGGTTGGTTTGTTTGTTACCCTCTCATTCAGAGTTACAGACCTGTTAGGGGTACATTTGGTTCCATTAGTAAAGTATTGATATTGCTGATGTATTAAAAACACTTCTCGATTATTTGATTCATTGAAAAAGGAATCAAACTTAATCAATATTTAACCCAGTACTTTCATGTTTGCTTTTGTGTATATAAATGTATATATCCTTTTACCCCTTGCTAGCTTCAACCCCTGTGGACTACGCTACCTGCAGACCGCTGCAGAGTAGTTCCTGGTGAAGTATCACACAACTACATAGAGGATCCCACAGATGTCCCTGGCCAGCACCTGCCCCGTAAGCAGTGGACAACCCTCAACCGCCTGATGACAGGCGTGGGGACGCTTCGGTGAAGCAATGCGACGGTGGGGCCTCTCGGACAGTGCCCACTGTGAATGTGGAGACCCCCTACAGACTGTGGAACACATCATGACCAGCTGCCCGAAACACCGCCCGCCACATGGCGACCAAGGCCGTATGAACCTGGATGACGAAACGCTGGATTGGCTTGCTGAGACGGAGCTGAGGATCTGATGACATACGCAAGAAGAAGAAGTATCACACACACATACACACTCACTCGATCACTCAATCGCTCGCTCGCTCGCTCGCTCGCTCGCTCGTTTGTTCGCTCGTTCGTTCGCTCGTTCGTTCGCTCGTTCAATCACTCACTCACACTCTCTCTCTTTGATTGTTCTATATTGTTTTGGGTAGCTGTTTGTTGCTGTCCTAGTAACACTTGTTGTGTGTGACTTTTTTCTTTCCCAACTCAACGGAAACAGGTGGCTGAAGTCCAAGCAGGTTACAGAGATGCCTCGCCAGTCCAAGCGTGGCAAACCAGTGATGGACCAGGCTGCCTGCAGATCAGCGAACCGATGGAAGAGGTCAGCCTGGACTAGACTAACGCAGAGGTCTTTGATTCCAGCTGAGTTGTCAAACAAGAAGGTGTCTGTCTTTGCTCATTTATTAATTTTGAGGAGTAAATGCCAGTGTTTACACAATAAACATTGATTTTGTTTTTCTTTTGTTGAAACAGTTTGCCCTTCTTGTCGGTGATTCACATCTCCGATCCATCGTGGATGGATACAGCAGTTGTCGTTTGCTGTTCATGAGCAACTGCAGCAGGCAAGAGCACAGGTTCGTCCGAGCATCTTAAATGAAAATGATTAAAAGCTAAGATGACAGGGTTCCCATTTTCCGGCCTGCAAACGGTGCTCTCTGTTTTTATGCACAGGTCAGTCCTAGGACACCACCCCGCAAGTCTGTAGCAGCCACTCCAGCACCTGTTAGGAGTGTCTCTACACCAGTGGTTGTAACTCGTGAGTTGCAAGTACCGCTGATTGCCGAGGTAAGGAGTCACTGCTTTGTGACGAGACTCTGTTATCAAATTAGTTTACTTGATCCTATAGTTTACTGAGACACTACACTGTCTCCCTGCATTCTATGAATGTTTTGACCTCGTTTGCTGTAAGTCACTCTGGATAAAGGGCTAATGCCTACATTGTACATTTGTAATTAGGGGGATCTTGACATGTTTAGAGAACCACTGATATACGTACAAGTGTTGGTTGGTTTGTTTGTTACCCTCTCATTCAGAGTTACAGACCTGTTAGGGGTACATTTGGTTCCATTAGTAAAGTATTGATATTGCTGATGTATTAAAAACACTTCTCGATTATTTGATTCATTGAAAAAGGAATCAAACTTAATCAATATTTAACCCAGTACTTTCATGTTTGCTTTTGTGTATATAAATGTATATATCCTTTTACCCCTTGCTAGCTTCAACCCCTGTGGACTACGCTACCTGCAGACCGCTGCAGAGTAGTTCCTGGTGAAGTATCACACAACTACATAGAGGATCCCACAGATGTCCCTGGCCAGCACCTGCCCCGTAAGCAGTGGACAACCCTCAACCGCCTGATGACAGGCGTGGGGACGCTTCGGTGAAGCAATGCGACGGTGGGGCCTCTCGGACAGTGCCCACTGTGAATGTGGAGACCCCCTACAGACTTTGGAACACATCATGACCAGCTGCCCGAAACACCGCCCGCCACATGGCGACCAAGGCCGTATGAACCTGGATGACGAAACGCTGGATTGGCTTGCTGAGACGGAGCTGAGGATCTGATGACATACGCAAGAAGAAGAAGTATCACACACACATACACACTCACTCGATCACTCAATCGCTCGCTCGCTCGCTCGCTCGTTCGTTCGCTCGTTCGTTCGCTCGTTCAATCACTCACTCACACTCTCTCTCTTTGATTGTTCTATATTGTTTTGGGTAGCTGTTTGTTGCTGTCCTAGTAACACTTGTTGTGTGTGACTTTTTTCTTTCCCAACTCAACGGAAACAGGTGGCTGAAGTCCAAGCAGGTTACAGAGATGCCTCGCCAGTCCAAGCGTGGCAAACCAGTGATGGACCAGGCTGCCTGCAGATCAGCGAACCGATGGAAGAGGTCAGCCTGGACTAGACTAACGCAGAGGTCTTTGATTCCAGCTGAGTTGTCAAACAAGAAGGTGTCTGTCTTTGCTCATTTATTAATTTTGAGGAGTAAATGCCAGTGTTTACACAATAAACATTGATTTTGTTTTTCTTTTGTTGAAACAGTTTGCCCTTCTTGTCGGTGATTCACATCTCCGATCCATCGTGGATGGATACAGCAGTTGTCGTTTGCTGTTCATGAGCAACTGCAGCAGGCAAGAGCACAGGTTCGTCCGAGCATCTTAAATGAAAATGATTAAAAGCTAAGATGACAGGGTTCCCATTTTCCGGCCTGCAAACGGTGCTCTCTGTTTTTATGCACAGGTCAGTCCTAGGACACCACCCCGCAAGTCTGTAGCAGCCACTCCAGCACCTGTTAGGAGTGTCTCTACACCAGTGGTTGTAACTCGTGAGTTGCAAGTACCGCTGATTGCCGAGGTAAGGAGTCACTGCTTTGTGACGAGACTCTGTTATCAAATTAGTTTACTTGATCCTATAGTTTACTGAGACACTACACTGTCTCCCTGCATTCTATGAATGTTTTGACCTCGTTTGCTGTAAGTCACTCTGGATAAAGGGCTAATGCCTACATTGTACATTTGTAATTAGGGGGATCTTGACATGTTTAGAGAACCACTGATATACGTACAAGTGTTGGTTGGTTTGTTTGTTACCCTCTCATTCAGAGTTACAGACCTGTTAGGGGTACATTTGGTTCCATTAGTAAAGTATTGATATTGCTGATGTATTAAAAACACTTCTCGATTATTTGATTCATTGAAAAAGGAATCAAACTTAATCAATATTTAACCCAGTACTTTCATGTTTGCTTTTGTGTATATAAATGTATATATCCTTTTACCCCTTGCTAGCTTCAACCCCTGTGGACTACGCTACCTGCAGACCGCTGCAGAGTAGTTCCTGGTGAAGTATCACACAACTACATAGAGGATCCCACAGATGTCCCTGGCCAGCACCTGCCCCGTAAGCAGTGGACAACCCTCAACCGCCTGATGACAGGCGTGGGGACGCTTCGGTGAAGCAATGCGACGGTGGGGCCTCTCGGACAGTGCCCACTGTGAATGTGGAGACCCCCTACAGACTGTGGAACACATCATGACCAGCTGCCCGAAACACCGCCCGCCACATGGCGACCAAGGCCGTATGAACCTGGATGACGAAACGCTGGATTGGCTTGCTGAGACGGAGCTGAGGATCTGATGACATACGCAAGAAGAAGAAGTATCACACACACATACACACTCACTCGATCACTCAATCGCTCGCTCGCTCGCTCGCTCGTTCGTTCGCTCGTTCGTTCGCTCGTTCAATCACTCACTCACACTCTCTCTCTTTGATTGTTCTATATTGTTTTGGGTAGCTGTTTGTTGCTGTCCTAGTAACACTTGTTGTGTGTGACTTTTTTCTTTCCCAACTCAACGGAAACAGGTGGCTGAAGTCCAAGCAGGTTACAGAGATGCCTCGCCAGTCCAAGCGTGGCAAACCAGTGATGGACCAGGCTGCCTGCAGATCAGCGAACCGATGGAAGAGGTCAGCCTGGACTAGACTAACGCAGAGGTCTTTGATTCCAGCTGAGTTGTCAAACAAGAAGGTGTCTGTCTTTGCTCATTTATTAATTTTGAGGAGTAAATGCCAGTGTTTACACAATAAACATTGATTTTGTTTTTCTTTTGTTGAAACAGTTTGCCCTTCTTGTCGGTGATTCACATCTCCGATCCATCGTGGATGGATACAGCAGTTGTCGTTTGCTGTTCATGAGCAACTGCAGCAGGCAAGAGCACAGGTTCGTCCGAGCATCTTAAATGAAAATGATTAAAAGCTAAGATGACAGGGTTCCCATTTTCCGGCCTGCAAACGGTGCTCTCTGTTTTTATGCACAGGTCAGTCCTAGGACACCACCCCGCAAGTCTGTAGCAGCCACTCCAGCACCTGTTAGGAGTGTCTCTACACCAGTGGTTGTAACTCGTGAGTTGCAAGTACCGCTGATTGCCGAGGTAAGGAGTCACTGCTTTGTGACGAGACTCTGTTATCATATTAGTTTACTTGATCCTATAGTTTACTGAGACACTACACTGTCTCCCTGCATTCTATGAATGTTTTGACCTCGTTTGCTGTAAGTCACTCTGGATAAAGGGCTAATGCCTACATTGTACATTTGTAATTAGGGGGATCTTGACATGTTTAGAGAACCACTGATATACGTACAAGTGTTGGTTGGTTTGTTTGTTACCCTCTCATTCAGAGTTACAGACCTGTTAGGGGTACATTTGGTTCCATTAGTAAAGTATTGATATTGCTGATGTATTAAAAACACTTCTCGATTATTTGATTCATTGAAAAAGGAATCAAACTTAATCAATATTTAACCCAGTACTTTCATGTTTGCTTTTGTGTATATAAATGTATATATCCTTTTACCCCTTGCTAGCTTCAACCCCTGTGGACTACGCTACCTGCAGACCGCTGCAGAGTAGTTCCTGGTGAAGTATCACACAACTACATAGAGGATCCCACAGATGTCCCTGGCCAGCACCTGCCCCGTAAGCAGTGGACAACCCTCAACCGCCTGATGACAGGCGTGGGGACGCTTCGGTGAAGCAATGCGACGGTGGGGCCTCTCGGACAGTGCCCACTGTGAATGTGGAGACCCCCTACAGACTGTGGAACACATCATGACCAGCTGCCCGAAACACCGCCCGCCACATGGCGACCAAGGCCGTATGAACCTGGATGACGAAACGCTGGATTGGCTTGCTGAGACGGAGCTGAGGATCTGATGACATACGCAAGAAGAAGAAGTATCACACACACATACACACTCACTCGATCACTCAATCGCTCGCTCGCTCGCTCGCTCGTTCGTTCGCTCGTTCGTTCGTTCGCTCGTTCGTTCGCTCGTTCAATCACTCACTCACACTCTCTCTCTTTGATTGTTCTATATTGTTTTGGGTAGCTGTTTGTTGCTGTCCTAGTAACACTTGTTGTGTGTGACTTTTTTCTTTCCCAACTCAACGGAAACAGGTGGCTGAAGTCCAAGCAGGTTACAGAGATGCCTCGCCAGTCCAAGCGTGGCAAACCAGTGATGGACCAGGCTGCCTGCAGATCAGCGAACCGATGGAAGAGGTCAGCCTGGACTAGACTAACGCAGAGGTCTTTGATTCCAGCTGAGTTGTCAAACAAGAAGGTGTCTGTCTTTGCTCATTTATTAATTTTGAGGAGTAAATGCCAGTGTTTACACAATAAACATTGATTTTGTTTTTCTTTTGTTGAAACAGTTTGCCCTTCTTGTCGGTGATTCACATCTCCGATCCATCGTGGATGGATACAGCAGTTGTCGTTTGCTGTTCATGAGCAACTGCAGCAGGCAAGAGCACAGGTTCGTCCGAGCATCTTAAATGAAAATGATTAAAAGCTAAGATGACAGGGTTCCCATTTTCCGGCCTGCAAACGGTGCTCTCTGTTTTTATGCACAGGTCAGTCCTAGGACACCACCCCGCAAGTCTGTAGCAGCCACTCCAGCACCTGTTAGGAGTGTCTCTACACCAGTGGTTGTAACTCGTGAGTTGCAAGTACCGCTGATTGCCGAGGTAAGGAGTCACTGCTTTGTGACGAGACTCTGTTATCATATTAGTTTACTTGATCCTATAGTTTACTGAGACACTACACTGTCTCCCTGCATTCTATGAATGTTTTGACCTCGTTTGCTGTAAGTCACTCTGGATAAAGGGCTAATGCCTACATTGTACATTTGTAATTAGGGGGATCTTGACATGTTTAGAGAACCACTGATATACGTACAAGTGTTGGTTGGTTTGTTTGTTACCCTCTCATTCAGAGTTACAGACCTGTTAGGGGTACATTTGGTTCCATTAGTAAAGTATTGATATTGCTGATGTATTAAAAACACTTCTCGATTATTTGATTCATTGAAAAAGGAATCAAACTTAATCAATATTTAACCCAGTACTTTCATGTTTGCTTTTGTGTATATAAATGTATATATCCTTTTACCCCTTGCTAGCTTCAACCCCTGTGGACTACGCTACCTGCAGACCGCTGCAAAGTAGTTCCTGGTGAAGTATCACACAACTACATAGAGGATCCCACAGATGTCCCTGGCCAGCACCTGCCCCGTAAGCAGTGGACAACCCTCACCGCCTGATGACAGGCGTGGGGACGCTTCGGTGAAGCAATGCGACGGTGGGGCCTCTCGGACAGTGCCCACTGTGAATGTGGAGACCCCCTACAGACTGTGGAACACATCATGACCAGCTGCCCGAAACACCGCCCGCCACATGGCGACCAAGGCCGTATGAACCTGGATGACGAAACGCTGGATTGGCTTGCTGAGACGGAGCTGAGGATCTGATGACATACGCAAGAAGAAGAAGTATCACACACACATACACACTCACTCGATCACTCAATCGCTCGCTCGCTCGCTCGCTCGTTCGTTCGCTCGTTCGTTCGCTCGTTCGTTCGCTCGTTCAATCACTCACTCACACTCTCTCTCTTTGATTGTTCTATATTGTTTTGGGTAGCTGTTTGTTGCTGTCCTAGTAACACTTGTTGTGTGTGACTTTTTTCTTTCCCAACTCAACGGAAACAGGTGGCTGAAGTCCAAGCAGGTTACAGAGATGCCTCGCCAGTCCAAGCGTGGCAAACCAGTGATGGACCAGGCTGCCTGCAGATCAGCGAACCGATGGAAGAGGTCAGCCTGGACTAGACTAACGCAGAGGTCTTTGATTCCAGCTGAGTTGTCAAACAAGAAGGTGTCTGTCTTTGCTCATTTATTAATTTTGAGGAGTAAATGCCAGTGTTTACACAATAAACATTGATTTTGTTTTTCTTTTGTTGAAACAGTTTGCCCTTCTTGTCGGTGATTCACATCTCCGATCCATCGTGGATGGATACAGCAGTTGTCGTTTGCTGTTCATGAGCAACTGCAGCAGGCAAGAGCACAGGTTCGTCCGAGCATCTTAAATGAAAATGATTAAAAGCTAAGATGACAGGGTTCCCATTTTCCGGCCTGCAAACGGTGCTCTCTGTTTTTATGCACAGGTCAGTCCTAGGACACCACCCCGCAAGTCTGTAGCAGCCACTCCAGCACCTGTTAGGAGTGTCTCTACACCAGTGGTTGTAACTCGTGAGTTGCAAGTACCGCTGATTGCCGAGGTAAGGAGTCACTGCTTTGTGACGAGACTCTGTTATCATATTAGTTTACTTGATCCTATAGTTTACTGAGACACTACACTGTCTCCCTGCATTCTATGAATGTTTTGACCTCGTTTGCTGTAAGTCACTCTGGATAAAGGGCTAATGCCTACATTGTACATTTGTAATTAGGGGGATCTTGACATGTTTAGAGAACCACTGATATACGTACAAGTGTTGGTTGGTTTGTTTGTTACCCTCTCATTCAGAGTTACAGACCTGTTAGGGGTACATTTGGTTCCATTAGTAAAGTATTGATATTGCTGATGTATTAAAAACACTTCTCGATTATTTGATTCATTGAAAAAGGAATCAAACTTAATCAATATTTAACCCAGTACTTTCATGTTTGCTTTTGTGTATATAAATGTATATATCCTTTTACCCCTTGCTAGCTTCAACCCCTGTGGACTACGCTACCTGCAGACCGCTGCAGAGTAGTTCCTGGTGAAGTATCACACAACTACATAGAGGATCCCACAGATGTCCCTGGCCAGCACCTGCCCCGTAAGCAGTGGACAACCCTCAACCGCCTGATGACAGGCGTGGGGACGCTTCGGTGAAGCAATGCGACGGTGGGGCCTCTCGGACAGTGCCCACTGTGAATGTGGAGACCCCCTACAGACTGTGGAACACATCATGACCAGCTGCCCGAAACACCGCCCGCCACATGGCGACCAAGGCCGTATGAACCTGGATGACGAAACGCTGGATTGGCTTGCTGAGACGGAGCTGAGGATCTGATGACATACGCAAGAAGAAGAAGTATCACACACACATACACACTCACTCGATCACTCAATCGCTCGCTCGCTCGCTCGCTCGCTCGCTCGCTCGTTCGTTCGCTCGTTCGTTCGCTCGTTCGTTCGCTCGTTCAATCACTCACTCACACTCTCTCTCTTTGATTGTTCTATATTGTTTTGGGTAGCTGTTTGTTGCTGTCCTAGTAACACTTGTTGTGTGTGACTTTTTTCTTTCCCAACTCAACGGAAACAGGTGGCTGAAGTCCAAGCAGGTTACAGAGATGCCTCGCCAGTCCAAGCGTGGCAAACCAGTGATGGACCAGGCTGCCTGCAGATCAGCGAACCGATGGAAGAGGTCAGCCTGGACTAGACTAACGCAGAGGTCTTTGATTCCAGCTGAGTTGTCAAACAAGAAGGTGTCTGTCTTTGCTCATTTATTAATTTTGAGGAGTAAATGCCAGTGTTTACACAATAAACATTGATTTTGTTTTTCTTTTGTTGAAACAGTTTGCCCTTCTTGTCGGTGATTCACATCTCCGATCCATCGTGGATGGATACAGCAGTTGTCGTTTGCTGTTCATGAGCAACTGCAGCAGGCAAGAGCACAGGTTCGTCCGAGCATCTTAAATGAAAATGATTAAAAGCTAAGATGACAGGGTTCCCATTTTCCGGCCTGCAAACGGTGCTCTCTGTTTTTATGCACAGGTCAGTCCTAGGACACCACCCCGCAAGTCTGTAGCAGCCACTCCAGCACCTGTTAGGAGTGTCTCTACACCAGTGGTTGTAACTCGTGAGTTGCAAGTACCGCTGATTGCCGAGGTAAGGAGTCACTGCTTTGTGACGAGACTCTGTTATCAAATTAGTTTACTTGATCCTATAGTTTACTGAGACACTACACTGTCTCCCTGCATTCTATGAATGTTTTGACCTCGTTTGCTGTAAGTCACTCTGGATAAAGGGCTAATGCCTACATTGTACATTTGTAATTAGGGGGATCTTGACATGTTTAGAGAACCACTGATATACGTACAAGTGTTGGTTGGTTTGTTTGTTACCCTCTCATTCAGAGTTACAGACCTGTTAGGGGTACATTTGGTTCCATTAGTAAAGTATTGATATTGCTGATGTATTAAAAACACTTCTCGATTATTTGATTCATTGAAAAAGGAATCAAACTTAATCAATATTTAACCCAGTACTTTCATGTTTGCTTTTGTGTATATAAATGTATATATCCTTTTACCCCTTGCTAGCTTCAACCCCTGTGGACTACGCTACCTGCAGACCGCTGCAGAGTAGTTCCTGGTGAAGTATCACACAACTACATAGAGGATCCCACAGAGGTCCCTGGCCAGCACCTGCCCCGTAAGCAGTGGACAACCCTCAACCGCCTGATGACAGGCGTGGGGACGCTTCGGTGAAGCAATGCGACGGTGGGGCCTCTCGGACAGTGCCCACTGTGAATGTGGAGACCCCCTACAGACTGTGGAACACATCATGACCAGCTGCCCGAAACACCGCCCGCCACATGGCGACCAAGGCCGTATGAACCTGGATGACGAAACACTGGATTGGCTTGCTGAGACGGAGCTGAGGATCTGATGACATACGCAAGAAGAAGAAGTATCACACACACATACACACTCACTCGATCACTCAATCGCTCGCTCGCTCGCTCGCTCGCTCGCTCGTTCGTTCGCTCGTTCGTTCGCTCGTTCGTTCGCTCGTTCAATCACTCACTCACACTCTCTCTCTTTGATTGTTCTATATTGTTTTGGGTAGCTGTTTGTTGCTGTCCTAGTAACACTTGTTGTGTGTGACTTTTTTCTTTCCCAACTCAACGGAAACAGGTGGCTGAAGTCCAAGCAGGTTACAGAGATGCCTCGCCAGTCCAAGCGTGGCAAACCAGTGATGGACCAGGCTGCCTGCAGATCAGCGAACCGATGGAAGAGGTCAGCCTGGACTAGACTAACGCAGAGGTCTTTGATTCCAGCTGAGTTGTCAAACAAGAAGGTGTCTGTCTTTGCTCATTTATTAATTTTGAGGAGTAAATGCCAGTGTTTACACAATAAACATTGATTTTGTTTTTCTTTTGTTGAAACAGTTTGCCCTTCTTGTCGGTGATTCACATCTCCGATCCATCGTGGATGGATACAGCAGTTGTCGTTTGCTGTTCATGAGCAACTGCAGCAGGCAAGAGCACAGGTTCGTCCGAGCATCTTAAATGAAAATGATTAAAAGCTAAGATGACAGGGTTCCCATTTTCCGGCCTGCAAACGGTGCTCTCTGTTTTTATGCACAGGTCAGTCCTAGGACACCACCCCGCAAGTCTGTAGCAGCCACTCCAGCACCTGTTAGGAGTGTCTCTACACCAGTGGTTGTAACTCGTGAGTTGCAAGTACCGCTGATTGCTGAGGTAAGGAGTCACTGCTTTGTGACAAGACTCTGTTATCATATTAGTTTACTTGATCCTATAGTTTACTGAGACACTACACTGTCTCCCTGCATTCTATGAATGTTTTGACCTTGTTTGCTGTAAGTCACTCTGGATAAAGGGCTAATGCCTACATTGTACATTTGTAATTAGGGGGATCTTGACATGTTTAGAGAACCACTGATATACGTACAAGTGTTGGTTGGTTTGTTTGTTACCCTCTCATTCAGAGTTACAGACCTGTTAGGGGTACATTTGGTTCCATTAGTAAAGTATTGATATTGCTGATGTATTAAAAACACTTCTCGATTATTTGATTCATTGAAAAAGGAATCAAACTTAATCAATATTTAACCCAGTACTTTCATGTTTGCTTTTGTGTATATAAATGTATATATCCTTTTACCCCTTGCTAGCTTCAACCCCTGTGGACTACGCTACCTGCAGACCGCTGCAGAGTAGTTCCTGGTGAAGTATCACACAACTACATAGAGGATCCCACAGATGTCCCTGGCCAGCACCTGCCCCGTAAGCAGTGGACAACCCTCAACCGCCTGATGACAGGCGTGGGGACGCTTCGGTGAAGCAATGCGACGGTGGGGCCTCTCGGACAGTGCCCACTGTGAATGTGGAGACCCCCTACAGACTGTGGAACACATCATGACCAGCTGCCCGAAACACCGCCCGCCACATGGCGACCAAGGCCGTATGAACCTGGATGACGAAACGCTGGATTGGCTTGCTGAGACGGAGCTGAGGATCTGATGACATACGCAAGAAGAAGAAGTATCACACACACATACACACTCACTCGATCACTCAATCGCTCGCTCGCTCGCTCGCTCGTTCGTTCGCTCGTTCGTTCGCTCGTTCAATCACTCACTCACACTCTCTCTCTTTGATTGTTCTATATTGTTTTGGGTAGCTGTTTGTTGCTGTCCTAGTAACACTTGTTGTGTGTGACTTTTTTCTTTCCCAACTCAACGGAAACAGGTGGCTGAAGTCCAAGCAGGTTACAGAGATGCCTCGCCAGTCCAAGCGTGGCAAACCAGTGATGGACCAGGCTGCCTGCAGATCAGCGAACCGATGGAAGAGGTCAGCCTGGACTAGACTAACGCAGAGGTCTTTGATTCCAGCTGAGTTGTCAAACAAGAAGGTGTCTGTCTTTGCTCATTTATTAATTTTGAGGAGTAAATGCCAGTGTTTACACAATAAACATTGATTTTGTTTTTCTTTTGTTGAAACAGTTTGCCCTTCTTGTCGGTGATTCACATCTCCGATCCATCGTGGATGGATACAGCAGTTGTCGTTTGCTGTTCATGAGCAACTGCAGCAGGCAAGAGCACAGGTTCGTCCGAGCATCTTAAATGAAAATGATTAAAAGCTAAGATGACAGGGTTCCCATTTTCCGGCCTGCAAACGGTGCTCTCTGTTTTTATGCACAGGTCAGTCCTAGGACACCACCCCGCAAGTCTGTAGCAGCCACTCCAGCACCTGTTAGGAGTGTCTCTACACCAGTGGTTGTAACTCGTGAGTTGCAAGTACCGCTGATTGCCGAGGTAAGGAGTCACTGCTTTGTGACGAGACTCTGTTATCATATTAGTTTACTTGATCCTATAGTTTACTGAGACACTACACTGTCTCCCTGCATTCTATGAATGTTTTGACCTCGTTTGCTGTAAGTCACTCTGGATAAAGGGCTAATGCCTACATTGTACATTTGTAATTAGGGGGATCTTGACATGTTTAGAGAACCACTGATATACGTACAAGTGTTGGTTGGTTTGTTTGTTACCCTCTCATTCAGAGTTACAGACCTGTTAGGGGTACATTTGGTTCCATTAGTAAAGTATTGATATTGCTGATGTATTAAAAACACTTCTCGATTATTTGATTCATTGAAAAAGGAATCAAACTTAATCAATATTTAACCCAGTACTTTCATGTTTGCTTTTGTGTATATAAATGTATATATCCTTTTACCCCTTGCTAGCTTCAACCCCTGTGGACTACGCTACCTGCAGACCGCTGCAGAGTAGTTCCTGGTGAAGTATCACACAACTACATAGAGGATCCCACAGATGTCCCTGGCCAGCACCTGCCCCGTAAGCAGTGGACAACCCTCAACCGCCTGATGACAGGCGTGGGGACGCTTCGGTGAAGCAATGCGACGGTGGGGCCTCTCGGACAGTGCCCACTGTGAATGTGGAGACCCCCTACAGACTGTGGAACACATCATGACCAGCTGCCCGAAACACCGCCCGCCACATGGCGACCAAGGCCGTATGAACCTGGATGACGAAACGCTGGATTGGCTTGCTGAGACGGAGCTGAGGATCTGATGACATACGCAAGAAGAAGAAGTATCACACACACATACACACTCACTCGATCACTCAATCGCTCGCTCGCTCGCTCGCTCGTTCGTTCGCTCGTTCGTTCGTTCGCTCGTTCGTTCGCTCGTTCAATCACTCACTCACACTCTCTCTCTTTGATTGTTCTATATTGTTTTGGGTAGCTGTTTGTTGCTGTCCTAGTAACACTTGTTGTGTGTGACTTTTTTCTTTCCCAACTCAACGGAAACAGGTGGCTGAAGTCCAAGCAGGTTACAGAGATGCCTCGCCAGTCCAAGCGTGGCAAACCAGTGATGGACCAGGCTGCCTGCAGATCAGCGAACCGATGGAAGAGGTCAGCCTGGACTAGACTAACGCAGAGGTCTTTGATTCCAGCTGAGTTGTCAAACAAGAAGGTGTCTGTCTTTGCTCATTTATTAATTTTGAGGAGTAAATGCCAGTGTTTACACAATAAACATTGATTTTGTTTTTCTTTTGTTGAAACAGTTTGCCCTTCTTGTCGGTGATTCACATCTCCGATCCATCGTGGATGGATACAGCAGTTGTCGTTTGCTGTTCATGAGCAACTGCAGCAGGCAAGAGCACAGGTTCGTCCGAGCATCTTAAATGAAAATGATTAAAAGCTAAGATGACAGGGTTCCCATTTTCCGGCCTGCAAACGGTGCTCTCTGTTTTTATGCACAGGTCAGTCCTAGGACACCACCCCGCAAGTCTGTAGCAGCCACTCCAGCACCTGTTAGGAGTGTCTCTACACCAGTGGTTGTAACTCGTGAGTTGCAAGTACCGCTGATTGCCGAGGTAAGGAGTCACTGCTTTGTGACGAGACTCTGTTATCATATTAGTTTACTTGATCCTATAGTTTACTGAGACACTACACTGTCTCCCTGCATTCTATGAATGTTTTGACCTCGTTTGCTGTAAGTCACTCTGGATAAAGGGCTAATGCCTACATTGTACATTTGTAATTAGGGGGATCTTGACATGTTTAGAGAACCACTGATATACGTACAAGTGTTGGTTGGTTTGTTTGTTACCCTCTCATTCAGAGTTACAGACCTGTTAGGGGTACATTTGGTTCCATTAGTAAAGTATTGATATTGCTGATGTATTAAAAACACTTCTCGATTATTTGATTCATTGAAAAAGGAATCAAACTTAATCAATATTTAACCCAGTACTTTCATGTTTGCTTTTGTGTATATAAATGTATATATCCTTTTACCCCTTGCTAGCTTCAACCCCTGTGGACTACGCTACCTGCAGACCGCTGCAAAGTAGTTCCTGGTGAAGTATCACACAACTACATAGAGGATCCCACAGATGTCCCTGGCCAGCACCTGCCCCGTAAGCAGTGGACAACCCTCACCGCCTGATGACAGGCGTGGGGACGCTTCGGTGAAGCAATGCGACGGTGGGGCCTCTCGGACAGTGCCCACTGTGAATGTGGAGACCCCCTACAGACTGTGGAACACATCATGACCAGCTGCCCGAAACACCGCCCGCCACATGGCGACCAAGGCCGTATGAACCTGGATGACGAAACGCTGGATTGGCTTGCTGAGACGGAGCTGAGGATCTGATGACATACGCAAGAAGAAGAAGTATCACACACACATACACACTCACTCGATCACTCAATCGCTCGCTCGCTCGCTCGCTCGTTCGTTCGCTCGTTCGTTCGCTCGTTCGTTCGCTCGTTCAATCACTCACTCACACTCTCTCTCTTTGATTGTTCTATATTGTTTTGGGTAGCTGTTTGTTGCTGTCCTAGTAACACTTGTTGTGTGTGACTTTTTTCTTTCCCAACTCAACGGAAACAGGTGGCTGAAGTCCAAGCAGGTTACAGAGATGCCTCGCCAGTCCAAGCGTGGCAAACCAGTGATGGACCAGGCTGCCTGCAGATCAGCGAACCGATGGAAGAGGTCAGCCTGGACTAGACTAACGCAGAGGTCTTTGATTCCAGCTGAGTTGTCAAACAAGAAGGTGTCTGTCTTTGCTCATTTATTAATTTTGAGGAGTAAATGCCAGTGTTTACACAATAAACATTGATTTTGTTTTTCTTTTGTTGAAACAGTTTGCCCTTCTTGTCGGTGATTCACATCTCCGATCCATCGTGGATGGATACAGCAGTTGTCGTTTGCTGTTCATGAGCAACTGCAGCAGGCAAGAGCACAGGTTCGTCCGAGCATCTTAAATGAAAATGATTAAAAGCTAAGATGACAGGGTTCCCATTTTCCGGCCTGCAAACGGTGCTCTCTGTTTTTATGCACAGGTCAGTCCTAGGACACCACCCCGCAAGTCTGTAGCAGCCACTCCAGCACCTGTTAGGAGTGTCTCTACACCAGTGGTTGTAACTCGTGAGTTGCAAGTACCGCTGATTGCCGAGGTAAGGAGTCACTGCTTTGTGACGAGACTCTGTTATCATATTAGTTTACTTGATCCTATAGTTTACTGAGACACTACACTGTCTCCCTGCATTCTATGAATGTTTTGACCTCGTTTGCTGTAAGTCACTCTGGATAAAGGGCTAATGCCTACATTGTACATTTGTAATTAGGGGGATCTTGACATGTTTAGAGAACCACTGATATACGTACAAGTGTTGGTTGGTTTGTTTGTTACCCTCTCATTCAGAGTTACAGACCTGTTAGGGGTACATTTGGTTCCATTAGTAAAGTATTGATATTGCTGATGTATTAAAAACACTTCTCGATTATTTGATTCATTGAAAAAGGAATCAAACTTAATCAATATTTAACCCAGTACTTTCATGTTTGCTTTTGTGTATATAAATGTATATATCCTTTTACCCCTTGCTAGCTTCAACCCCTGTGGACTACGCTACCTGCAGACCGCTGCAGAGTAGTTCCTGGTGAAGTATCACACAACTACATAGAGGATCCCACAGATGTCCCTGGCCAGCACCTGCCCCGTAAGCAGTGGACAACCCTCAACCGCCTGATGACAGGCGTGGGGACGCTTCGGTGAAGCAATGCGACGGTGGGGCCTCTCGGACAGTGCCCACTGTGAATGTGGAGACCCCCTACAGACTGTGGAACACATCATGACCAGCTGCCCGAAACACCGCCCGCCACATGGCGACCAAGGCCGTATGAACCTGGATGACGAAACGCTGGATTGGCTTGCTGAGACGGAGCTGAGGATCTGATGACATACGCAAGAAGAAGAAGTATCACACACACATACACACTCACTCGATCACTCAATCGCTCGCTCGCTCGCTCGCTCGCTCGCTCGCTCGTTCGTTCGCTCGTTCGTTCGCTCGTTCGTTCGCTCGTTCAATCACTCACTCACACTCTCTCTCTTTGATTGTTCTATATTGTTTTGGGTAGCTGTTTGTTGCTGTCCTAGTAACACTTGTTGTGTGTGACTTTTTTCTTTCCCAACTCAACGGAAACAGGTGGCTGAAGTCCAAGCAGGTTACAGAGATGCCTCGCCAGTCCAAGCGTGGCAAACCAGTGATGGACCAGGCTGCCTGCAGATCAGCGAACCGATGGAAGAGGTCAGCCTGGACTAGACTAACGCAGAGGTCTTTGATTCCAGCTGAGTTGTCAAACAAGAAGGTGTCTGTCTTTGCTCATTTATTAATTTTGAGGAGTAAATGCCAGTGTTTACACAATAAACATTGATTTTGTTTTTCTTTTGTTGAAACAGTTTGCCCTTCTTGTCGGTGATTCACATCTCCGATCCATCGTGGATGGATACAGCAGTTGTCGTTTGCTGTTCATGAGCAACTGCAGCAGGCAAGAGCACAGGTTCGTCCGAGCATCTTAAATGAAAATGATTAAAAGCTAAGATGACAGGGTTCCCATTTTCCGGCCTGCAAACGGTGCTCTCTGTTTTTATGCACAGGTCAGTCCTAGGACACCACCCCGCAAGTCTGTAGCAGCCACTCCAGCACCTGTTAGGAGTGTCTCTACACCAGTGGTTGTAACTCGTGAGTTGCAAGTACCGCTGATTGCCGAGGTAAGGAGTCACTGCTTTGTGACGAGACTCTGTTATCAAATTAGTTTACTTGATCCTATAGTTTACTGAGACACTACACTGTCTCCCTGCATTCTATGAATGTTTTGACCTCGTTTGCTGTAAGTCACTCTGGATAAAGGGCTAATGCCTACATTGTACATTTGTAATTAGGGGGATCTTGACATGTTTAGAGAACCACTGATATACGTACAAGTGTTGGTTGGTTTGTTTGTTACCCTCTCATTCAGAGTTACAGACCTGTTAGGGGTACATTTGGTTCCATTAGTAAAGTATTGATATTGCTGATGTATTAAAAACACTTCTCGATTATTTGATTCATTGAAAAAGGAATCAAACTTAATCAATATTTAACCCAGTACTTTCATGTTTGCTTTTGTGTATATAAATGTATATATCCTTTTACCCCTTGCTAGCTTCAACCCCTGTGGACTACGCTACCTGCAGACCGCTGCAGAGTAGTTCCTGGTGAAGTATCACACAACTACATAGAGGATCCCACAGAGGTCCCTGGCCAGCACCTGCCCCGTAAGCAGTGGACAACCCTCAACCGCCTGATGACAGGCGTGGGGACGCTTCGGTGAAGCAATGCGACGGTGGGGCCTCTCGGACAGTGCCCACTGTGAATGTGGAGACCCCCTACAGACTGTGGAACACATCATGACCAGCTGCCCGAAACACCGCCCGCCACATGGCGACCAAGGCCGTATGAACCTGGATGACGAAACACTGGATTGGCTTGCTGAGACGGAGCTGAGGATCTGATGACATACGCAAGAAGAAGAAGTATCACACACACATACACACTCACTCGATCACTCAATCGCTCGCTCGCTCGCTCGCTCGCTCGCTCGTTCGTTCGCTCGTTCGTTCGCTCGTTCGTTCGCTCGTTCAATCACTCACTCACACTCTCTCTCTTTGATTGTTCTATATTGTTTTGGGTAGCTGTTTGTTGCTGTCCTAGTAACACTTGTTGTGTGTGACTTTTTTCTTTCCCAACTCAACGGAAACAGGTGGCTGAAGTCCAAGCAGGTTACAGAGATGCCTCGCCAGTCCAAGCGTGGCAAACCAGTGATGGACCAGGCTGCCTGCAGATCAGCGAACCGATGGAAGAGGTCAGCCTGGACTAGACTAACGCAGAGGTCTTTGATTCCAGCTGAGTTGTCAAACAAGAAGGTGTCTGTCTTTGCTCATTTATTAATTTTGAGGAGTAAATGCCAGTGTTTACACAATAAACATTGATTTTGTTTTTCTTTTGTTGAAACAGTTTGCCCTTCTTGTCGGTGATTCACATCTCCGATCCATCGTGGATGGATACAGCAGTTGTCGTTTGCTGTTCATGAGCAACTGCAGCAGGCAAGAGCACAGGTTCGTCCGAGCATCTTAAATGAAAATGATTAAAAGCTAAGATGACAGGGTTCCCATTTTCCGGCCTGCAAACGGTGCTCTCTGTTTTTATGCACAGGTCAGTCCTAGGACACCACCCCGCAAGTCTGTAGCAGCCACTCCAGCACCTGTTAGGAGTGTCTCTACACCAGTGGTTGTAACTCGTGAGTTGCAAGTACCGCTGATTGCTGAGGTAAGGAGTCACTGCTTTGTGACAAGACTCTGTTATCATATTAGTTTACTTGATCCTATAGTTTACTGAGACACTACACTGTCTCCCTGCATTCTATGAATGTTTTGACCTTGTTTGCTGTAAGTCACTCTGGATAAAGGGCTAATGCCTACATTGTACATTTGTAATTAGGGGGATCTTGACATGTTTAGAGAACCACTGATATACGTACAAGTGTTGGTTGGTTTGTTTGTTACCCTCTCATTCAGAGTTACAGACCTGTTAGGGGTACATTTGGTTCCATTAGTAAAGTATTGATATTGCTGATGTATTAAAAACACTTCTCGATTATTTGATTCATTGAAAAAGGAATCAAACTTAATCAATATTTAACCCAGTACTTTCATGTTTGCTTTTGTGTATATAAATGTATATATCCTTTTACCCCTTGCTAGCTTCAACCCCTGTGGACTACGCTACCTGCAGACCGCTGCAGAGTAGTTCCTGGTGAAGTATCACACAACTACATAGAGGATCCCACAGATGTCCCTGGCCAGCACCTGCCCCGTAAGCAGTGGACAACCCTCAACCGCCTGATGACAGGCGTGGGGACGCTTCGGTGAAGCAATGCGACGGTGGGGCCTCTCGGACAGTGCCCACTGTGAATGTGGAGACCCCCTACAGACTGTGGAACACATCATGACCAGCTGCCCGAAACACCGCCCGCCACATGGCGACCAAGGCCGTATGAACCTGGATGACGAAACGCTGGATTGGCTTGCTGAGACGGAGCTGAGGATCTGATGACATACGCAAGAAGAAGAAGTATCACACACACATACACACTCACTCGATCACTCAATCGCTCGCTCGCTCGCTCGCTCGTTCGTTCGCTCGTTCGTTCGCTCGTTCAATCACTCACTCACACTCTCTCTCTTTGATTGTTCTATATTGTTTTGGGTAGCTGTTTGTTGCTGTCCTAGTAACACTTGTTGTGTGTGACTTTTTTCTTTCCCAACTCAACGGAAACAGGTGGCTGAAGTCCAAGCAGGTTACAGAGATGCCTCGCCAGTCCAAGCGTGGCAAACCAGTGATGGACCAGGCTGCCTGCAGATCAGCGAACCGATGGAAGAGGTCAGCCTGGACTAGACTAACGCAGAGGTCTTTGATTCCAGCTGAGTTGTCAAACAAGAAGGTGTCTGTCTTTGCTCATTTATTAATTTTGAGGAGTAAATGCCAGTGTTTACACAATAAACATTGATTTTGTTTTTCTTTTGTTGAAACAGTTTGCCCTTCTTGTCGGTGATTCACATCTCCGATCCATCGTGGATGGATACAGCAGTTGTCGTTTGCTGTTCATGAGCAACTGCAGCAGGCAAGAGCACAGGTTCGTCCGAGCATCTTAAATGAAAATGATTAAAAGCTAAGATGACAGGGTTCCCATTTTCCGGCCTGCAAACGGTGCTCTCTGTTTTTATGCACAGGTCAGTCCTAGGACACCACCCCGCAAGTCTGTAGCAGCCACTCCAGCACCTGTTAGGAGTGTCTCTACACCAGTGGTTGTAACTCGTGAGTTGCAAGTACCGCTGATTGCCGAGGTAAGGAGTCACTGCTTTGTGACGAGACTCTGTTATCATATTAGTTTACTTGATCCTATAGTTTACTGAGACACTACACTGTCTCCCTGCATTCTATGAATGTTTTGACCTCGTTTGCTGTAAGTCACTCTGGATAAAGGGCTAATGCCTACATTGTACATTTGTAATTAGGGGGATCTTGACATGTTTAGAGAACCACTGATATACGTACAAGTGTTGGTTGGTTTGTTTGTTACCCTCTCATTCAGAGTTACAGACCTGTTAGGGGTACATTTGGTTCCATTAGTAAAGTATTGATATTGCTGATGTATTAAAAACACTTCTCGATTATTTGATTCATTGAAAAAGGAATCAAACTTAATCAATATTTAACCCAGTACTTTCATGTTTGCTTTTGTGTATATAAATGTATATATCCTTTTACCCCTTGCTAGCTTCAACCCCTGTGGACTACGCTACCTGCAGACCGCTGCAGAGTAGTTCCTGGTGAAGTATCACACAACTACATAGAGGATCCCACAGATGTCCCTGGCCAGCACCTGCCCCGTAAGCAGTGGACAACCCTCAACCGCCTGATGACAGGCGTGGGGACGCTTCGGTGAAGCAATGCGACGGTGGGGCCTCTCGGACAGTGCCCACTGTGAATGTGGAGACCCCCTACAGACTGTGGAACACATCATGACCAGCTGCCCGAAACACCGCCCGCCACATGGCGACCAAGGCCGTATGAACCTGGATGACGAAACGCTGGATTGGCTTGCTGAGACGGAGCTGAGGATCTGATGACATACGCAAGAAGAAGAAGTATCACACACACATACACACTCACTCGATCACTCAATCGCTCGCTCGTTCGTTCGCTCGTTCGTTCGCTCGTTCGTTCGCTCGTTCAATCACTCACTCACACTCTCTCTCTTTGATTGTTCTATATTGTTTTGGGTAGCTGTTTGTTGCTGTCCTAGTAACACTTGTTGTGTGTGACTTTTTTCTTTCCCAACTCAACGGAAACAGGTGGCTGAAGTCCAAGCAGGTTACAGAGATGCCTCGCCAGTCCAAGCGTGGCAAACCAGTGATGGACCAGGCTGCCTGCAGATCAGCGAACCGATGGAAGAGGTCAGCCTGGACTAGACTAACGCAGAGGTCTTTGATTCCAGCTGAGTTGTCAAACAAGAAGGTGTCTGTCTTTGCTCATTTATTAATTTTGAGGAGTAAATGCCAGTGTTTACACAATAAACATTGATTTTGTTTTTCTTTTGTTGAAACAGTTTGCCCTTCTTGTCGGTGATTCACATCTCCGATCCATCGTGGATGGATACAGCAGTTGTCGTTTGCTGTTCATGAGCAACTGCAGCAGGCAAGAGCACAGGTTCGTCCGAGCATCTTAAATGAAAATGATTAAAAGCTAAGATGACAGGGTTCCCATTTTCCGGCCTGCAAACGGTGCTCTCTGTTTTTATGCACAGGTCAGTCCTAGGACACCACCCCGCAAGTCTGTAGCAGCCACTCCAGCACCTGTTAGGAGTGTCTCTACACCAGTGGTTGTAACTCGTGAGTTGCAAGTACCGCTGATTGCCGAGGTAAGGAGTCACTGCTTTGTGACGAGACTCTGTTATCATATTAGTTTACTTGATCCTATAGTTTACTGAGACACTACACTGTCTCCCTGCATTCTATGAATGTTTTGACCTCGTTTGCTGTAAGTCACTCTGGATAAAGGGCTAATGCCTACATTGTACATTTGTAATTAGGGGGATCTTGACATGTTTAGAGAACCACTGATATACGTACAAGTGTTGGTTGGTTTGTTTGTTACCCTCTCATTCAGAGTTACAGACCTGTTAGGGGTACATTTGGTTCCATTAGTAAAGTATTGATATTGCTGATGTATTAAAAACACTTCTCGATTATTTGATTCATTGAAAAAGGAATCAAACTTAATCAATATTTAACCCAGTACTTTCATGTTTGCTTTTGTGTATATAAATGTATATATCCTTTTACCCCTTGCTAGCTTCAACCCCTGTGGACTACGCTACCTGCAGACCGCTGCAGAGTAGTTCCTGGTGAAGTATCACACAACTACATAGAGGATCCCACAGATGTCCCTGGCCAGCACCTGCCCCGTAAGCAGTGGACAACCCTCAACCGCCTGATGACAGGCGTGGGGACGCTTCGGTGAAGCAATGCGACGGTGGGGCCTCTCGGACAGTGCCCACTGTGAATGTGGAGACCCCCTACAGACTGTGGAACACATCATGACCAGCTGCCCGAAACACCGCCCGCCACATGGCGACCAAGGCCGTATGAACCTGGATGACGAAACGCTGGATTGGCTTGCTGAGACGGAGCTGAGGATCTGATGACATACGCAAGAAGAAGAAGTATCACACACACATACACACTCACTCGATCACTCAATCGCTCGCTCGCTCGCTCGCTCGCTCGCTCGTTCGTTCGCTCGTTCGTTCGCTCGTTCGTTCGCTCGTTCAATCACTCACTCACACTCTCTCTCTTTGATTGTTCTATATTGTTTTGGGTAGCTGTTTGTTGCTGTCCTAGTAACACTTGTTGTGTGTGACTTTTTTCTTTCCCAACTCAACGGAAACAGGTGGCTGAAGTCCAAGCAGGTTACAGAGATGCCTCGCCAGTCCAAGCGTGGCAAACCAGTGATGGACCAGGCTGCCTGCAGATCAGCGAACCGATGGAAGAGGTCAGCCTGGACTAGACTAACGCAGAGGTCTTTGATTCCAGCTGAGTTGTCAAACAAGAAGGTGTCTGTCTTTGCTCATTTATTAATTTTGAGGAGTAAATGCCAGTGTTTACACAATAAACATTGATTTTGTTTTTCTTTTGTTGAAACAGTTTGCCCTTCTTGTCGGTGATTCACATCTCCGATCCATCGTGGATGGATACAGCAGTTGTCGTTTGCTGTTCATGAGCAACTGCAGCAGGCAAGAGCACAGGTTCGTCCGAGCATCTTAAATGAAAATGATTAAAAGCTAAGATGACAGGGTTCCCATTTTCCGGCCTGCAAACGGTGCTCTCTGTTTTTATGCACAGGTCAGTCCTAGGACACCACCCCGCAAGTCTGTAGCAGCCACTCCAGCACCTGTTAGGAGTGTCTCTACACCAGTGGTTGTAACTCGTGAGTTGCAAGTACCGCTGATTGCCGAGGTAAGGAGTCACTGCTTTGTGACGAGACTCTGTTATCATATTAGTTTACTTGATCCTATAGTTTACTGAGACACTACACTGTCTCCCTGCATTCTATGAATGTTTTGACCTCGTTTGCTGTAAGTCACTCTGGATAAAGGGCTAATGCCTACATTGTACATTTGTAATTAGGGGGATCTTGACATGTTTAGAGAACCACTGATATACGTACAAGTGTTGGTTGGTTTGTTTGTTACCCTCTCATTCAGAGTTACAGACCTGTTAGGGGTACATTTGGTTCCATTAGTAAAGTATTGATATTGCTGATGTATTAAAAACACTTCTCGATTATTTGATTCATTGAAAAAGGAATCAAACTTAATCAATATTTAACCCAGTACTTTCATGTTTGCTTTTGTGTATATAAATGTATATATCCTTTTACCCCTTGCTAGCTTCAACCCCTGTGGACTACGCTACCTGCAGACCGCTGCAGAGTAGTTCCTGGTGAAGTATCACACAACTACATAGAGGATCCCACAGATGTCCCTGGCCAGCACCTGCCCCGTAAGCAGTGGACAACCCTCAACCGCCTGATGACAGGCGTGGGGACGCTTCGGTGAAGCAATGCGACGGTGGGGCCTCTCGGACAGTGCCCACTGTGAATGTGGAGACCCCCTACAGACTGTGGAACACATCATGACCAGCTGCCCGAAACACCGCCCGCCACATGGCGACCAAGGCCGTATGAACCTGGATGACGAAACGCTGGATTGGCTTGCTGAGACGGAGCTGAGGATCTGATGACATACGCAAGAAGAAGAAGTATCACACACACATACACACTCACTCGATCACTCAATCGCTCGCTCGCTCGCTCGCTCGTTCGTTCGCTCGTTCGTTCGCTCGTTCGTTCGCTCGTTCAATCACTCACTCACACTCTCTCTCTTTGATTGTTCTATATTGTTTTGGGTAGCTGTTTGTTGCTGTCCTAGTAACACTTGTTGTGTGTGACTTTTTTCTTTCCCAACTCAACGGAAACAGGTGGCTGAAGTCCAAGCAGGTTACAGAGATGCCTCGCCAGTCCAAGCGTGGCAAACCAGTGATGGACCAGGCTGCCTGCAGATCAGCGAACCGATGGAAGAGGTCAGCCTGGACTAGACTAACGCAGAGGTCTTTGATTCCAGCTGAGTTGTCAAACAAGAAGGTGTCTGTCTTTGCTCATTTATTAATTTTGAGGAGTAAATGCCAGTGTTTACACAATAAACATTGATTTTGTTTTTCTTTTGTTGAAACAGTTTGCCCTTCTTGTCGGTGATTCACATCTCCGATCCATCGTGGATGGATACAGCAGTTGTCGTTTGCTGTTCATGAGCAACTGCAGCAGGCAAGAGCACAGGTTCGTCCGAGCATCTTAAATGAAAATGATTAAAAGCTAAGATGACAGGGTTCCCATTTTCCGGCCTGCAAACGGTGCTCTCTGTTTTTATGCACAGGTCAGTCCTAGGACACCACCCCGCAAGTCTGTAGCAGCCACTCCAGCACCTGTTAGGAGTGTCTCTACACCAGTGGTTGTAACTCGTGAGTTGCAAGTACCGCTGATTGCCGAGGTAAGGAGTCACTGCTTTGTGACGAGACTCTGTTATCATATTAGTTTACTTGATCCTATAGTTTACTGAGACACTACACTGTCTCCCTGCATTCTATGAATGTTTTGACCTCGTTTGCTGTAAGTCACTCTGGATAAAGGGCTAATGCCTACATTGTACATTTGTAATTAGGGGGATCTTGACATGTTTAGAGAACCACTGATATACGTACAAGTGTTGGTTGGTTTGTTTGTTACCCTCTCATTCAGAGTTACAGACCTGTTAGGGGTACATTTGGTTCCATTAGTAAAGTATTGATATTGCTGATGTATTAAAAACACTTCTCGATTATTTGATTCATTGAAAAAGGAATCAAACTTAATCAATATTTAACCCAGTACTTTCATGTTTGCTTTTGTGTATATAAATGTATATATCCTTTTACCCCTTGCTAGCTTCAACCCCTGTGGACTACGCTACCTGCAGACCGCTGCAGAGTAGTTCCTGGTGAAGTATCACACAACTACATAGAGGATCCCACAGATGTCCCTGGCCAGCACCTGCCCCGTAAGCAGTGGACAACCCTCAACCGCCTGATGACAGGCGTGGGGACGCTTCGGTGAAGCAATGCGACGGTGGGGCCTCTCGGACAGTGCCCACTGTGAATGTGGAGACCCCCTACAGACTGTGGAACACATCATGACCAGCTGCCCGAAACACCGCCCGCCACATGGCGACCAAGGCCGTATGAACCTGGATGACGAAACGCTGGATTGGCTTGCTGAGACGGAGCTGAGGATCTGATGACATACGCAAGAAGAAGAAGTATCACACACACATACACACTCACTCGATCACTCAATCGCTCGCTCGCTCGCTCGCTCGTTCGTTCGCTCGTTCGTTCGCTCGTTCGTTCGCTCGTTCAATCACTCACTCACACTCTCTCTCTTTGATTGTTCTATATTGTTTTGGGTAGCTGTTTGTTGCTGTCCTAGTAACACTTGTTGTGTGTGACTTTTTTCTTTCCCAACTCAACGGAAACAGGTGGCTGAAGTCCAAGCAGGTTACAGAGATGCCTCGCCAGTCCAAGCGTGGCAAACCAGTGATGGACCAGGCTGCCTGCAGATCAGCGAACCGATGGAAGAGGTCAGCCTGGACTAGACTAACGCAGAGGTCTTTGATTCCAGCTGAGTTGTCAAACAAGAAGGTGTCTGTCTTTGCTCATTTATTAATTTTGAGGAGTAAATGCCAGTGTTTACACAATAAACATTGATTTTGTTTTTCTTTTGTTGAAACAGTTTGCCCTTCTTGTCGGTGATTCACATCTCCGATCCATCGTGGATGGATACAGCAGTTGTCGTTTGCTGTTCATGAGCAACTGCAGCAGGCAAGAGCACAGGTTCGTCCGAGCATCTTAAATGAAAATGATTAAAAGCTAAGATGACAGGGTTCCCATTTTCCGGCCTGCAAACGGTGCTCTCTGTTTTTATGCACAGGTCAGTCCTAGGACACCACCCCGCAAGTCTGTAGCAGCCACTCCAGCACCTGTTAGGAGTGTCTCTACACCAGTGGTTGTAACTCGTGAGTTGCAAGTACCGCTGATTGCCGAGGTAAGGAGTCACTGCTTTGTGACGAGACTCTGTTATCATATTAGTTTACTTGATCCTATAGTTTACTGAGACACTACACTGTCTCCCTGCATTCTATGAATGTTTTGACCTCGTTTGCTGTAAGTCACTCTGGATAAAGGGCTAATGCCTACATTGTACATTTGTAATTAGGGGGATCTTGACATGTTTAGAGAACCACTGATATACGTACAAGTGTTGGTTGGTTTGTTTGTTACCCTCTCATTCAGAGTTACAGACCTGTTAGGGGTACATTTGGTTCCATTAGTAAAGTATTGATATTGCTGATGTATTAAAAACACTTCTCGATTATTTGATTCATTGAAAAAGGAATCAAACTTAATCAATATTTAACCCAGTACTTTCATGTTTGCTTTTGTGTATATAAATGTATATATCCTTTTACCCCTTGCTAGCTTCAACCCCTGTGGACTACGCTACCTGCAGACCGCTGCAGAGTAGTTCCTGGTGAAGTATCACACAACTACATAGAGGATCCCACAGATGTCCCTGGCCAGCACCTGCCCCGTAAGCAGTGGACAACCCTCAACCGCCTGATGACAGGCGTGGGGACGCTTCGGTGAAGCAATGCGACGGTGGGGCCTCTCGGACAGTGCCCACTGTGAATGTGGAGACCCCCTACAGACTGTGGAACACATCATGACCAGCTGCCCGAAACACCGCCCGCCACATGGCGACCAAGGCCGTATGAACCTGGATGACGAAACGCTGGATTGGCTTGCTGAGACGGAGCTGAGGATCTGATGACATACGCAAGAAGAAGAAGTATCACACACACATACACACTCACTCGATCACTCAATCGCTCGCTCGCTCGCTCGCTCGTTCGTTCGCTCGTTCGTTCGCTCGTTCGTTCGCTCGTTCAATCACTCACTCACACTCTCTCTCTTTGATTGTTCTATATTGTTTTGGGTAGCTGTTTGTTGCTGTCCTAGTAACACTTGTTGTGTGTGACTTTTTTCTTTCCCAACTCAACGGAAACAGGTGGCTGAAGTCCAAGCAGGTTACAGAGATGCCTCGCCAGTCCAAGCGTGGCAAACCAGTGATGGACCAGGCTGCCTGCAGATCAGCGAACCGATGGAAGAGGTCAGCCTGGACTAGACTAACGCAGAGGTCTTTGATTCCAGCTGAGTTGTCAAACAAGAAGGTGTCTGTCTTTGCTCATTTATTAATTTTGAGGAGTAAATGCCAGTGTTTACACAATAAACATTGATTTTGTTTTTCTTTTGTTGAAACAGTTTGCCCTTCTTGTCGGTGATTCACATCTCCGATCCATCGTGGATGGATACAGCAGTTGTCGTTTGCTGTTCATGAGCAACTGCAGCAGGCAAGAGCACAGGTTCGTCCGAGCATCTTAAATGAAAATGATTAAAAGCTAAGATGACAGGGTTCCCATTTTCCGGCCTGCAAACGGTGCTCTCTGTTTTTATGCACAGGTCAGTCCTAGGACACCACCCCGCAAGTCTGTAGCAGCCACTCCAGCACCTGTTAGGAGTGTCTCTACACCAGTGGTTGTAACTCGTGAGTTGCAAGTACCGCTGATTGCCGAGGTAAGGAGTCACTGCTTTGTGACGAGACTCTGTTATCATATTAGTTTACTTGATCCTATAGTTTACTGAGACACTACACTGTCTCCCTGCATTCTATGAATGTTTTGACCTCGTTTGCTGTAAGTCACTCTGGATAAAGGGCTAATGCCTACATTGTACATTTGTAATTAGGGGGATCTTGACATGTTTAGAGAACCACTGATATACGTACAAGTGTTGGTTGGTTTGTTTGTTACCCTCTCATTCAGAGTTACAGACCTGTTAGGGGTACATTTGGTTCCATTAGTAAAGTATTGATATTGCTGATGTATTAAAAACACTTCTCGATTATTTGATTCATTGAAAAAGGAATCAAACTTAATCAATATTTAACCCAGTACTTTCATGTTTGCTTTTGTGTATATAAATGTATATATCCTTTTACCCCTTGCTAGCTTCAACCCCTGTGGACTACGCTACCTGCAGACCGCTGCAGAGTAGTTCCTGGTGAAGTATCACACAACTACATAGAGGATCCCACAGATGTCCCTGGCCAGCACCTGCCCCGTAAGCAGTGGACAACCCTCAACCGCCTGATGACAGGCGTGGGGACGCTTCGGTGAAGCAATGCGACGGTGGGGCCTCTCGGACAGTGCCCACTGTGAATGTGGAGACCCCCTACAGACTGTGGAACACATCATGACCAGCTGCCCGAAACACCGCCCGCCACATGGCGACCAAGGCCGTATGAACCTGGATGACGAAACGCTGGATTGGCTTGCTGAGACGGAGCTGAGGATCTGATGACATACGCAAGAAGAAGAAGTATCACACACACATACACACTCACTCGATCACTCAATCGCTCGCTCGCTCGCTCGCTCGTTCGTTCGCTCGTTCGTTCGCTCGTTCGTTCGCTCGTTCAATCACTCACTCACACTCTCTCTCTTTGATTGTTCTATATTGTTTTGGGTAGCTGTTTGTTGCTGTCCTAGTAACACTTGTTGTGTGTGACTTTTTTCTTTCCCAACTCAACGGAAACAGGTGGCTGAAGTCCAAGCAGGTTACAGAGATGCCTCGCCAGTCCAAGCGTGGCAAACCAGTGATGGACCAGGCTGCCTGCAGATCAGCGAACCGATGGAAGAGGTCAGCCTGGACTAGACTAACGCAGAGGTCTTTGATTCCAGCTGAGTTGTCAAACAAGAAGGTGTCTGTCTTTGCTCATTTATTAATTTTGAGGAGTAAATGCCAGTGTTTACACAATAAACATTGATTTTGTTTTTCTTTTGTTGAAACAGTTTGCCCTTCTTGTCGGTGATTCACATCTCCGATCCATCGTGGATGGATACAGCAGTTGTCGTTTGCTGTTCATGAGCAACTGCAGCAGGCAAGAGCACAGGTTCGTCCGAGCATCTTAAATGAAAATGATTAAAAGCTAAGATGACAGGGTTCCCATTTTCCGGCCTGCAAACGGTGCTCTCTGTTTTTATGCACAGGTCAGTCCTAGGACACCACCCCGCAAGTCTGTAGCAGCCACTCCAGCACCTGTTAGGAGTGTCTCTACACCAGTGGTTGTAACTCGTGAGTTGCAAGTACCGCTGATTGCCGAGGTAAGGAGTCACTGCTTTGTGACGAGACTCTGTTATCATATTAGTTTACTTGATCCTATAGTTTACTGAGACACTACACTGTCTCCCTGCATTCTATGAATGTTTTGACCTCGTTTGCTGTAAGTCACTCTGGATAAAGGGCTAATGCCTACATTGTACATTTGTAATTAGGGGGATCTTGACATGTTTAGAGAACCACTGATATACGTACAAGTGTTGGTTGGTTTGTTTGTTACCCTCTCATTCAGAGTTACAGACCTGTTAGGGGTACATTTGGTTCCATTAGTAAAGTATTGATATTGCTGATGTATTAAAAACACTTCTCGATTATTTGATTCATTGAAAAAGGAATCAAACTTAATCAATATTTAACCCAGTACTTTCATGTTTGCTTTTGTGTATATAAATGTATATATCCTTTTACCCCTTGCTAGCTTCAACCCCTGTGGACTACGCTACCTGCAGACCGCTGCAGAGTAGTTCCTGGTGAAGTATCACACAACTACATAGAGGATCCCACAGATGTCCCTGGCCAGCACCTGCCCCGTAAGCAGTGGACAACCCTCAACCGCCTGATGACAGGCGTGGGGACGCTTCGGTGAAGCAATGCGACGGTGGGGCCTCTCGGACAGTGCCCACTGTGAATGTGGAGACCCCCTACAGACTGTGGAACACATCATGACCAGCTGCCCGAAACACCGCCCGCCACATGGCGACCAAGGCCGTATGAACCTGGATGACGAAACGCTGGATTGGCTTGCTGAGACGGAGCTGAGGATCTGATGACATACGCAAGAAGAAGAAGTATCACACACACATACACACTCACTCGATCACTCAATCGCTCGCTCGTTCGTTCGCTCGTTCGTTCGCTCGTTCGTTCGCTCGTTCAATCACTCACTCACACTCTCTCTCTTTGATTGTTCTATATTGTTTTGGGTAGCTGTTTGTTGCTGTCCTAGTAACACTTGTTGTGTGTGACTTTTTTCTTTCCCAACTCAACGGAAACAGGTGGCTGAAGTCCAAGCAGGTTACAGAGATGCCTCGCCAGTCCAAGCGTGGCAAACCAGTGATGGACCAGGCTGCCTGCAGATCAGCGAACCGATGGAAGAGGTCAGCCTGGACTAGACTAACGCAGAGGTCTTTGATTCCAGCTGAGTTGTCAAACAAGAAGGTGTCTGTCTTTGCTCATTTATTAATTTTGAGGAGTAAATGCCAGTGTTTACACAATAAACATTGATTTTGTTTTTCTTTTGTTGAAACAGTTTGCCCTTCTTGTCGGTGATTCACATCTCCGATCCATCGTGGATGGATACAGCAGTTGTCGTTTGCTGTTCATGAGCAACTGCAGCAGGCAAGAGCACAGGTTCGTCCGAGCATCTTAAATGAAAATGATTAAAAGCTAAGATGACAGGGTTCCCATTTTCCGGCCTGCAAACGGTGCTCTCTGTTTTTATGCACAGGTCAGTCCTAGGACACCACCCCGCAAGTCTGTAGCAGCCACTCCAGCACCTGTTAGGAGTGTCTCTACACCAGTGGTTGTAACTCGTGAGTTGCAAGTACCGCTGATTGCCGAGGTAAGGAGTCACTGCTTTGTGACGAGACTCTGTTATCATATTAGTTTACTTGATCCTATAGTTTACTGAGACACTACACTGTCTCCCTGCATTCTATGAATGTTTTGACCTCGTTTGCTGTAAGTCACTCTGGATAAAGGGCTAATGCCTACATTGTACATTTGTAATTAGGGGGATCTTGACATGTTTAGAGAACCACTGATATACGTACAAGTGTTGGTTGGTTTGTTTGTTACCCTCTCATTCAGAGTTACAGACCTGTTAGGGGTACATTTGGTTCCATTAGTAAAGTATTGATATTGCTGATGTATTAAAAACACTTCTCGATTATTTGATTCATTGAAAAAGGAATCAAACTTAATCAATATTTAACCCAGTACTTTCATGTTTGCTTTTGTGTATATAAATGTATATATCCTTTTACCCCTTGCTAGCTTCAACCCCTGTGGACTACGCTACCTGCAGACCGCTGCAGAGTAGTTCCTGGTGAAGTATCACACAACTACATAGAGGATCCCACAGATGTCCCTGGCCAGCACCTGCCCCGTAAGCAGTGGACAACCCTCAACCGCCTGATGACAGGCGTGGGGACGCTTCGGTGAAGCAATGCGACGGTGGGGCCTCTCGGACAGTGCCCACTGTGAATGTGGAGACCCCCTACAGACTGTGGAACACATCATGACCAGCTGCCCGAAACACCGCCCGCCACATGGCGACCAAGGCCGTATGAACCTGGATGACGAAACGCTGGATTGGCTTGCTGAGACGGAGCTGAGGATCTGATGACATACGCAAGAAGAAGAAGTATCACACACACATACACACTCACTCGATCACTCAATCGCTCGCTCGCTCGCTCGCTCGTTCGTTCGCTCGTTCGTTCGCTCGTTCGTTCGCTCGTTCAATCACTCACTCACACTCTCTCTCTTTGATTGTTCTATATTGTTTTGGGTAGCTGTTTGTTGCTGTCCTAGTAACACTTGTTGTGTGTGACTTTTTTCTTTCCCAACTCAACGGAAACAGGTGGCTGAAGTCCAAGCAGGTTACAGAGATGCCTCGCCAGTCCAAGCGTGGCAAACCAGTGATGGACCAGGCTGCCTGCAGATCAGCGAACCGATGGAAGAGGTCAGCCTGGACTAGACTAACGCAGAGGTCTTTGATTCCAGCTGAGTTGTCAAACAAGAAGGTGTCTGTCTTTGCTCATTTATTAATTTTGAGGAGTAAATGCCAGTGTTTACACAATAAACATTGATTTTGTTTTTCTTTTGTTGAAACAGTTTGCCCTTCTTGTCGGTGATTCACATCTCCGATCCATCGTGGATGGATACAGCAGTTGTCGTTTGCTGTTCATGAGCAACTGCAGCAGGCAAGAGCACAGGTTCGTCCGAGCATCTTAAATGAAAATGATTAAAAGCTAAGATGACAGGGTTCCCATTTTCCGGCCTGCAAACGGTGCTCTCTGTTTTTATGCACAGGTCAGTCCTAGGACACCACCCCGCAAGTCTGTAGCAGCCACTCCAGCACCTGTTAGGAGTGTCTCTACACCAGTGGTTGTAACTCGTGAGTTGCAAGTACCGCTGATTGCTGAGGTAAGGAGTCACTGCTTTGTGACGAGACTCTGTTATCATATTAGTTTACTTGATCCTATAGTTTACTGAGACACTACACTGTCTCCCTGCATTCTATGAATGTTTTGACCTTGTTTGCTGTAAGTCACTCTGGATAAAGGGCTAATGCCTACATTGTACATTTGTAATTAGGGGGATCTTGACATGTTTAGAGAACCACTGATATACGTACAAGTGTTGGTTGGTTTGTTTGTTACCCTCTCATTCAGAGTTACAGACCTGTTAGGGGTACATTTGGTTCCATTAGTAAAGTATTGATATTGCTGATGTATTAAAAACACTTCTCGATTATTTGATTCATTGAAAAAGGAATCAAACTTAATCAATATTTAACCCAGTACTTTCATGTTTGCTTTTGTGTATATAAATGTATATATCCTTTTACCCCTTGCTAGCTTCAACCCCTGTGGACTACGCTACCTGCAGACCGCTGCAGAGTAGTTCCTGGTGAAGTATCACACAACTACATAGAGGATCCCACAGATGTCCCTGGCCAGCACCTGCCCCGTAAGCAGTGGACAACCCTCAACCGCCTGATGACAGGCGTGGGGACGCTTCGGTGAAGCAATGCGACGGTGGGGCCTCTCGGACAGTGCCCACTGTGAATGTGGAGACCCCCTACAGACTGTGGAACACATCATGACCAGCTGCCCGAAACACCGCCCGCCACATGGCGACCAAGGCCGTATGAACCTGGATGACGAAACGCTGGATTGGCTTGCTGAGACGGAGCTGAGGATCTGATGACATACGCAAGAAGAAGAAGTATCACACACACATACACACTCACTCGATCACTCAATCGCTCGCTCGCTCGCTCGCTCGTTCGTTCGCTCGTTCGTTCGCTCGTTCGTTCGCTCGTTCAATCACTCACTCACACTCTCTCTCTTTGATTGTTCTATATTGTTTTGGGTAGCTGTTTGTTGCTGTCCTAGTAACACTTGTTGTGTGTGACTTTTTTCTTTCCCAACTCAACGGAAACAGGTGGCTGAAGTCCAAGCAGGTTACAGAGATGCCTCGCCAGTCCAAGCGTGGCAAACCAGTGATGGACCAGGCTGCCTGCAGATCAGCGAACCGATGGAAGAGGTCAGCCTGGACTAGACTAACGCAGAGGTCTTTGATTCCAGCTGAGTTGTCAAACAAGAAGGTGTCTGTCTTTGCTCATTTATTAATTTTGAGGAGTAAATGCCAGTGTTTACACAATAAACATTGATTTTGTTTTTCTTTTTTTGAAACAGTTTGCCCTTCTTGTCGGTGATTCACATCTCCGATCCATCGTGGATGGATACAGCAGTTGTCGTTTGCTGTTCATGAGCAACTGCAGCAGGCAAGAGCACAGGTTCGTCCGAGCATCTTAAATGAAAATGATTAAAAGCTAAGATGACAGGGTTCCCATTTTCCGGCCTGCAAACGGTGCTCTCTGTTTTTATGCACAGGTCAGTCCTAGGACACCACCCCGCAAGTCTGTAGCAGCCACTCCAGCACCTGTTAGGAGTGTCTCTACACCAGTGGTTGTAACTCGTGAGTTGCAAGTACCGCTGATTGCCGAGGTAAGGAGTCACTGCTTTGTGACGAGACTCTGTTATCATATTAGTTTACTTGATCCTATAGTTTACTGAGACACTACACTGTCTCCCTGCATTCTATGAATGTTTTGACCTCGTTTGCTGTAAGTCACTCTGGATAAAGGGCTAATGCCTACATTGTACATTTGTAATTAGGGGGATCTTGACATGTTTAGAGAACCACTGATATACGTACAAGTGTTGGTTGGTTTGTTTGTTACCCTCTCATTCAGAGTTACAGACCTGTTAGGGGTACATTTGGTTCCATTAGTAAAGTATTGATATTGCTGATGTATTAAAAACACTTCTCGATTATTTGATTCATTGAAAAAGGAATCAAACTTAATCAATATTTAACCCAGTACTTTCATGTTTGCTTTTGTGTATATAAATGTATATATCCTTTTACCCCTTGCTAGCTTCAACCCCTGTGGACTACGCTACCTGCAGACCGCTGCAGAGTAGTTCCTGGTGAAGTATCACACAACTACATAGAGGATCCCACAGATGTCCCTGGCCAGCACCTGCCCCGTAAGCAGTGGACAACCCTCAACCGCCTGATGACAGGCGTGGGGACGCTTCGGTGAAGCAATGCGACGGTGGGGCCTCTCGGACAGTGCCCACTGTGAATGTGGAGACCCCCTACAGACTGTGGAACACATCATGACCAGCTGCCCGAAACACCGCCCGCCACATGGCGACCAAGGCCGTATGAACCTGGATGACGAAACGCTGGATTGGCTTGCTGAGACGGAGCTGAGGATCTGATGACATACGCAAGAAGAAGAAGTATCACACACACATACACACTCACTCGATCACTCAATCGCTCGCTCGCTCGCTCGCTCGCTCGCTCGTTCGTTCGCTCGTTCGTTCGCTCGTTCGTTCGCTCGTTCAATCACTCACTCACACTCTCTCTCTTTGATTGTTCTATATTGTTTTGGGTAGCTGTTTGTTGCTGTCCTAGTAACACTTGTTGTGTGTGACTTTTTTCTTTCCCAACTCAACGGAAACAGGTGGCTGAAGTCCAAGCAGGTTACAGAGATGCCTCGCCAGTCCAAGCGTGGCAAACCAGTGATGGACCAGGCTGCCTGCAGATCAGCGAACCGATGGAAGAGGTCAGCCTGGACTAGACTAACGCAGAGGTCTTTGATTCCAGCTGAGTTGTCAAACAAGAAGGTGTCTGTCTTTGCTCATTTATTAATTTTGAGGAGTAAATGCCAGTGTTTACACAATAAACATTGATTTTGTTTTTCTTTTGTTGAAACAGTTTGCCCTTCTTGTCGGTGATTCACATCTCCGATCCATCATGGATGGATACAGCAGTTGTCGTTTGCTGTTCATGAGCAACTGCAGCAGGCAAGAGCACAGGTTCGTCCGAGCATCTTAAATGAAAATGATTAAAAGCTAAGATGACAGGGTTCCCATTTTCCGGCCTGCAAACGGTGCTCTCTGTTTTTATGCACAGGTCAGTCCTAGGACACCACCCCGCAAGTCTGTAGCAGCCACTCCAGCACCTGTTAGGAGTGTCTCTACACCAGTGGTTGTAACTCGTGAGTTGCAAGTACCGCTGATTGCTGAGGTAAGGAGTCACTGCTTTGTGACGAGACTCTGTTATCATATTAGTTTACTTGATCCTATAGTTTACTGAGACACTACACTGTCTCCCTGCATTCTATGAATGTTTTGACCTTGTTTGCTGTAAGTCACTCTGGATAAAGGGCTAATGCCTACATTGTACATTTGTAATTAGGGGGATCTTGACATGTTTAGAGAACCACTGATATACGTACAAGTGTTGGTTGGTTTGTTTGTTACCCTCTCATTCAGAGTTACAGACCTGTTAGGGGTACATTTGGTTCCATTAGTAAAGTATTGATATTGCTGATGTATTAAAAACACTTCTCGATTATTTGATTCATTGAAAAAGGAATCAAACTTAATCAATATTTAACCCAGTACTTTCATGTTTGCTTTTGTGTATATAAATGTATATATCCTTTTACCCCTTGCTAGCTTCAACCCCTGTGGACTACGCTACCTGCAGACCGCTGCAGAGTAGTTCCTGGTGAAGTATCACACAACTACATAGAGGATCCCACAGATGTCCCTGGCCAGCACCTGCCCCGTAAGCAGTGGACAACCCTCAACCGCCTGATGACAGGCGTGGGGACGCTTCGGTGAAGCAATGCGACGGTGGGGCCTCTCGGACAGTGCCCACTGTGAATGTGGAGACCCCCTACAGACTGTGGAACACATCATGACCAGCTGCCCGAAACACCGCCCGCCACATGGCGACCAAGGCCGTATGAACCTGGATGACGAAACGCTGGATTGGCTTGCTGAGACGGAGCTGAGGATCTGATGACATACGCAAGAAGAAGAAGTATCACACACACATACACACTCACTCGATCACTCAATCGCTCGCTCGCTCGCTCGCTCGTTCGTTCGCTCGTTCGTTCGCTCGTTCGTTCGCTCGTTCAATCACTCACTCACACTCTCTCTCTTTGATTGTTCTATATTGTTTTGGGTAGCTGTTTGTTGCTGTCCTAGTAACACTTGTTGTGTGTGACTTTTTTCTTTCCCAACTCAACGGAAACAGGTGGCTGAAGTCCAAGCAGGTTACAGAGATGCCTCGCCAGTCCAAGCGTGGCAAACCAGTGATGGACCAGGCTGCCTGCAGATCAGCGAACCGATGGAAGAGGTCAGCCTGGACTAGACTAACGCAGAGGTCTTTGATTCCAGCTGAGTTGTCAAACAAGAAGGTGTCTGTCTTTGCTCATTTATTAATTTTGAGGAGTAAATGCCAGTGTTTACACAATAAACATTGATTTTGTTTTTCTTTTGTTGAAACAGTTTGCCCTTCTTGTCGGTGATTCACATCTCCGATCCATCGTGGATGGATACAGCAGTTGTCGTTTGCTGTTCATGAGCAACTGCAGCAGGCAAGAGCACAGGTTCGTCCGAGCATCTTAAATGAAAATGATTAAAAGCTAAGATGACAGGGTTCCCATTTTCCGGCCTGCAAACGGTGCTCTCTGTTTTTATGCACAGGTCAGTCCTAGGACACCACCCCGCAAGTCTGTAGCAGCCACTCCAGCACCTGTTAGGAGTGTCTCTACACCAGTGGTTGTAACTCGTGAGTTGCAAGTACCGCTGATTGCCGAGGTAA